>NC_037673.1:138078105-138153555 GCF_003255815.1 Theropithecus gelada | reverse complement strand
TTTTGGAGACAGAGTCTCGCTCTGTCACCCAGGCTGGAGTGCAGTGGCACGATCTCTGCTCACTGCAAGCTCTGCCTCCCGGATTCACGCCATTCTCCTGCCTCAGCCTCCCGAGTAGCTGGGACTACAGGCGCCCGCCACCACACCCAGCTAATTTTTTGTATTTTTAATAGAGACAGGGTTTCACCGTGTTAGCCAGGATGGTCTCCATCTCCTGACCTCGTGATCCGCCAGCCTCAGCCTCCCAAAGTGCTGGGATTACAGGCGTTAGCCACCGCGCCTGGCCTGATGAAGAAATTTGATTATTCCTCTGGGATAAAACATTTTAACATAACTAAAATTATGACTGAAAACATTATATGAGAACATATCAAATTTTTAAGAATTTTATACAGTTTCTGGAACACACATTAATAATATACCCATACAGATAAAATTCAAAGAACGTTAAACATCATTTCTTAGTTGACAGTGTTTCCCATGCAAATTTAACATGTCAAATAAGCCAAATAGGCCGGGCGCGGTGGCTCAAGCCTGTAATCCCAGCACTTTGGGAGGCCGAGACGGGCGGATCACGACGTCAGGAGATCGAGACCATCCTGGCTAACCCGGTGAAACCCCGTCTCTACTAAAAAATACAAAAAACTAGCCGGGCAAGGTGGCGGGTGCCTGTAGTCCCAGTTACTTGGGAGGCTGAGGCAGGAGAATGGCGTAAACCCGGGAGGCAGAGCTTGCAGTGAGCTGAGATCCAGCCACTGCACTCCAGCCCGGGCAACAGAGTGAGACTCTGTCTCAAAAAAAAAAAAAAAAAAAAAAAGCCAAATTATGGCTCACGTCTGTAATTCTAGCACTTTGGGAGGCCGAGGCAGGGGGATCACGAGGTCAGGAGATGGAGACCTTTCTGGCAAGCAAGGTGAAACCCCATCTCTACTGAAAATACAAAAAATTAGCTGGACGAGGTGGCGGGCGCTTCTAGTCCCAGCTATTCGGGAGGCTGTGGCAGAAGAATGGTGTGAACCTGGGAAGCACAGCTTGCAATGACCCAAGATCGTGCCACTGCTCTCTAGCCTGGGTGACACAGCGAGACTCCGTCTCAAAAAACAAAACAAAACAAAAACAAACAAACAAAACACAAATAAGCCAAATTAGTGTAATATCTCTCTTTTTATAAGGAGAGAAAATAAATTATTTTGAGATATTCCAGAGGCCCTCTAGAAGCTCCCAAATTTAGATTGAGGTCAAAAAGATTTAATTTAGAATTTGATTTGGGAAAGTTTGTCAACAATATCAAAAGGTGTAAAACTATTGATTAAATCAGGTTATTTGTTATCTATTTAATGAAAGTGGCAATAAAATATTTTAAAGGCAAGTACAGAAGGTTACATAGTTTTAAAAACAAATCCTTAGTTCTTTTAATAGAGAGAACTCCATTTTCTTAAGTAATCAAAGACCTAGTAGAGCCCATGTGAAGCACCAAAAATTATTTTGATAGCTCACAAAACCTTTGTTTTCTATACCAATTACTTAAAAGGTAAAGAAAAAAACTTTTCATAGTCTCTTATCAAAAGCAAACCAATATACCCCCCATCAAAAAACTTTGTGTTTAACAGAGGAGACCAAATTCTGGTTTTGCATCAGTGTACTATTAATGCTAAGGCTAATTTTAAAAATTTCTTCTGAATACATCTATCCAGCCTCGGATAGCTTTGATCACACCAGATAAGACTCCTTTCCTAAGATTTCCTTCCTCAAACCCATTACAATCTTTTAAAAATATCCATCAAGCCGGCTGTGGTGGCTCATGCCTGTAATCCCAGCACTCTGGGAGGCTGAGGTGGGTAGATCACAAGGTCAGGAGTTTGAGACCAACCTGGCCAACATGGTGAAACCCCATCTGTACTAAAAAAACACAAAATGAGCCGGGTGTGGTGGCACACACCTGTAGTCCCAGCTACTTGGGAGGCTGAGGGAGGAGAA
This sequence comes from Theropithecus gelada, assembly GCF_003255815.1. NCBI lineage: Eukaryota > Metazoa > Chordata > Mammalia > Primates > Cercopithecidae > Theropithecus > Theropithecus gelada. The sequence continues at coordinate 138,151,578 of NC_037673.1, read as the reverse complement.
TTGCTTGTACCCAGGAGGTGGAGGTTGCAGTGAACTGAGATCATGCCACTGCACTCCAGCCTGGATGACAGAGTGAGACTCCATCTCAAAAAAAAAAAAATGTATATATATAAGATATATATGTATATATCTTTTATATATATATATGTGTAAATATCCATCGACATTTCTTTCCCTACATTTTTCTCTTTCTCATTCTGGGAAGATCAGTTATTCTACTTTAGGACAGAATTAGTTACTCGTTTTTCCCCTAACAGAAAAACACATTCTCCTGCCTTATAATTTTCCTTACCAAAGATGTATCTTATTTTCCTTGCATTATTTGCATAGAGTTTTTACGCTTTTAATTTCCAATAGTTTTAATTCCATATATTAATTTGAATTTTAAATTTTAGTATCCTCAATTTCTAGTGAAAACTAAGAAGTAAGCAATTGTGAACTGTCACATACCAACATTGTGTAGATTAACACCATTTCATAATTTCTAGAAATATATGCATCTCCATAATACAATTTTTCAAAGTGGCACAGGACATTTTTACTGAGACCCAAATATATTTAGTTCTTTTGAAATAAGAAGCAAAAGTAGATAAACTCATGTTCAGTGATTAATGTTTCAGCATTATATCTTACATAGAAATGACCCGTTTGATAAATATTTGTTACTCAATTTAATTTAGTATAACTTTAAGCTTTGAAGTTGCCAAAAAAATTTTGGAACTATTTTTAACTGGAAATGTTTTATAAAACATAATTGTTGTTGGAAAAGATTGTTTATAAGCTTTTATCCCACTTATATCTCATTTAATTCACTTGTTCTTAACAATTATGCTTGAATTAAATTGCTCATGAAAATTTCATGAGACATTAAACAAAGCTGGCCACCATCTTAAGTTATTTTTCTTGTTGACAAATTAGGCAAGTATCAAAAATACCACAGAAGCAAAGAAACTAAAAGTTAAATATATAAGTGGAGATAACATAAGCTTGTTTGACTAGTAAACCCAAGTGGAAAAAAATGTATGTGTGCATTATATTTAATGCTAACAGTTCTGAAGACATTTCTGATTTTCTTTCTTTTTTTTTTTTCGAGACAGAGTCTCGCTCTGTAGCCCAGGCTGCTGGAGTGCAGTGGCGCGATCTCGGCTCACTACAAGCTCCACCTCCCAGGTTCACACCATTCTCCTGCCTCAGCCTCCAGAGTAGCGCCCGCCACCACGCCCGGCTAATTTTTTGTATTTTTAGTAGAGACGGGGTTTCACCGTGTTAGCCGGGATGGTCTCGATCTGCTGACTGTCGTGATCCACCGGCCTCGGCCTCCCAAAGTGCTGGGATTACAGGCGTGAGCCACCCCGCCCAGTCGACATTTCTGATTTTCTTTTACCAACAATTTAAAAACGAATCTTATTTCTTGAAAATTTACCCAAGTCGGCCGGGCGTGGTGGCTCACACCTGTAATCCCAGCACTTTGGGAGGCTGAGACAGGTGGATCACGAGGTCAGGAATTCAAGACCAGCCTGGCCAATATAGTGAAACCCTGTCTCTACTAAAAACACAAAAAATTAGCTGGGCTTGGTGGCAGGCACCTGTAATTCCAGCTACTTGGGAGGCCGAGGCAGAAGCATCGCTTGAACCCAGGAGGCAGAGGTTGCAGTGAGCTGAGATAGTACCATTGCACTCCAGCTCCGGCAGTAAGAGTGACACTCTGTCAAGAAAGAAAAGGGAAGGGAAGGGAAGGGAAGGGAGGGGAGGGGAGGGGAGGGGAAGGGAGGGCAGTAAGAGTGAAACTCTGTCAAGAAAGAAAAGGGAAGGGAAGGGAGGGGAGGGGAGGGGAGGGGAGGGAAGGGAAGGGAAGGGGAGAAAGAAAGAAAGGGAGAGAGAGAGAAAGAGAAAGAGAAAGAAAGAAAGAAAGAAAAAGAGAGAGAGAGAGGAAGGAAGGAAGGAAGGAAGAGAAAGAGAAAGAAAGAAAGAAAGAAAGAAAGAAAGAAAGAAAGAAAGAAAGAAAGAAAGAAAGAAAGAAAGAAAGAAAGAAAGAAAGGGAAAGGAAGGAGGGAAAGGAAGGAAGGAAGGAAGGAAGGAAGGAAGGGAGGGAAGGAAGAAAATTTACCCAAGTCACGTAAACTCAAAAAAGCTTGGGGTTAGTTTCTGTTTCTTTCTTTTTTTTTCCACACAGAGAGAGAGAGGGATGAGGTCACTTTGTTGCCCAGGCTAGTCTTGAACTATTGAACTCAAGGAATTCTCCAAGAGATTCTCCTGCCTTAGCTTCTGAAGTAGCTGAGACTGCAGGATCATGCCACTACACTTGACTTAGACTCTACATTTCTGAGAGTTTTAGGAATACTTCATATAAGCACTCATTTATTTCCAAACCAATTTGAATAGAATTCCTTTAAGGAATTTTATGAATAAATTTGATAATACTATCCAGAGGTAGGAAAAATACCAGCTATGCATAACATACAAATACACATACATATGTAAACATAACAGACAGACAGCAAAGATCTTACAGCTTTCAACATGTTAGCCATGTGCCAGGTACAACAATTCAAAACACACTAATTTATAAAATAAATGGCTAGATCTAAATTGCATTTTTGGCAGGTATAACAAGTTAAGATTACCTTCTCAGTTGTCTAAAGTTTTTTTTGTTTTTGTTTTTTTTGACACGGAGTCTCGCTCTGTCGCCCAGGCTGGAGTGCAGTGGCTGGATCTCGGCTCACTGCAAGCTCCGTCTCCCGGGTTTATGCCATTCTCCTGCCTCAGCCTCCTGAGAAGCTGCGACTACAGGCGCCCACCACCTCGCCTGGCTAGTTTTTTTGTATTTTTTAGTAGAGACGGGGTTTCACCATGTTAGCCAGGATGGTCTCGATCTCCTGACCTCATGATCCGCCCGTCTCGGCCTCCCAAAGTGCTGGGATTACAGGCTTGAGCCACCGCACTCAGCCTAAAGTTTTTTACTAATATTTGTGGAAAAGACTTTTAAGATTTTTTACTCAACTGGTTTCCAAGAGCTTTTTTTTTCTGATGACAATTCCCTCCCTGAAGTTTGTATTTCCAAAAGGTAACTATTAGGTTCTAAAGAAGACAGGGTAAAAATTTGCAACTCGATGGCACAGAAGAAGAATGCAAGTTTTGGAGGCATATTTGTCTATTATCAGAGGTCAATCTTATGGAGGCTGTGGACTAATTTTAGGTGAGTGACTGAGGAGACATCTAGTGGCTATCGGCCTCCCAAGCCCATCTAAATAGACAAACATCCATTTTTGTTTCCAAATAGTATTTTTCTTTCTCTCTTTTAGCCTCAAGTGATTACTTTCAGGAGGAGTCTCTGAGTCCCTTGAGAGCCAGAGACCTAAAGTTCAAGTAATCGAGGTTCTGGAGAGGGAAGGGAGAAAGGTGTCATATCAAGAATTCAAGGGAACTGAAAGGAAGACCAAAGTAAAAGGAGGAAGGAAAAGCAGAAGTAAATGGAAAGAAGAGGTCTTAGAGGAGCTCGTCTGAGGGGATCTTCAACTTCCCAAAGAGGCAATGAAGCTCAAGAAAGTGGGAGACAGAGAGAGTTGGCAAAAAATATAGTCAGAAGGAGTTTGGCAAGAGGGTGAAGGGTCAGTCAACTGAGATGTTCCCATGAGAAAAGCAGGGTTCAATAGAACAGAAATGCCTGTTCAGAATATATATATTCTGAGCCAGGCACAGTGGCTCATGCCTGTAATTCCAACACTTTGGGAGGCTGAGGCGGGCGGATCACGAGGTCAGGAGATAGAGACTATCCTGGCTAACACAAACCCCATCTCTTCTAAAAATACAAAAAAAAAATTAGCCGGGCGTGCTGGTGGGCACTTGTAGTCCCAGCTACTTGGGAGGCCGAGGCAGGAGAATGGCATGAACCCGGAAAGTGGAGCTTGTAGTGAGCCGAGATTGCCCCACTGCACTTCAGCCTGGGCAACAGAGTGAGACTCCATCACAAACAACAACAACAACAACAAAACATATATATATATATATTCTGGGTCGGGCATGGTGGCTCACACCTGTAATCCCAGCATTTTGGGAGACCAAAGCGGGTGAATCACTTGAGGTTACGAGTTCAAGACCAGCCTGGCCAACATGGTGAAACCCCGTCTCTACTAAAAATACAAAAATTAGCCAGGTGTGGTGGTGCACACCTGTAGTCCTAGCTACTCAGGAGGCTGAGGTATGAGAATCACTTGAACCCAGGAAGTGGAGGTTGCAGTGAGCCAAGATCACGCCACTGCACTGCAACCTGGGCGGCAGAGCAAGAACTTTTCTCGGCCGGGCACGGTGGCTCAAGCCTGTAATGCCAGCACTTTGGGAGGCCGAGACGGGCGGATCACGAGGTCAGGAGATCGAGACCATCCTGGCGAAAACGGTGAAACCCCGTCTCTACTAAAAAATACAAAAAACTAGCCGGGCGAGGCGGCGGGCGCCTGTAGTCCCAGCTACTCGGGAGGCTGAGGCAGGAGAATGGCGTAAACCCGGGGGGCGGAGCTTGCAGTGAGCTGAGATCCGGCCACTGCACTCCAGCCTGGGCGACAGAGCCAGACTCCGTCTCAAAAAAAAAAAAAAAAAGAACTTTTCTCAAAAAAAAGAATATATATATATATTCTGAATATCAAATATCAACTTTCTTTTTTTTTTTTTTTTTTTGTGAGACAGTCTCACTCTGTTGCCCAGGCTGGAGTGCGGTGGCGCAATCTCAGCTCACTGCAAGCTCCGCCTCCCAGGTTCACGTCATTCTCCTGCCTCAGCCTCCAGAGTAGCTGGGATTACAGGGGCCCGCCACCACCACGCTTGGCTAATTTTTTTTTTTTTTTTTTTTTGTATTTTTCGTAGACACGGGGTTTCACCATGTTAGCCAGGATGGTCTCGATCTCCTGACCTCGTTATCTGCCTGCATCAGCCTCCCAAAGTACTGGGATTATAGGCCTGAGCCACCACGCCAGCCTATCAACTTTCAATGAAACCAATTTCCTACCATAGAGCTCTTTAAAAAACAAAATAAAAGCTTTCGAATATCCTTTTTCTTATTTTAATCAAAGATAGCAATCAAGCGACTCAGAACCAAAACCAATAAGTCTTTCTTTTTTCTTTCTTTCTTTCTTTTTTTTCTGAGAGAGTCTTGCTGTGTTGCCCAGGCTGGAGTGCAGTGGCACCATCTTGGCTCACTGCAAACTCTGCCTCCTGGGTTCAAGCAATTCTCGTGCTGCTGCCTCCTAAGTAGCTGGTACGACAGACATGCGCCTCCATGCCTGGCTAATTTTTGTATTTTTAGTAGAGGTGAGCTTTCACCATGTTGGCCAGGATGGTCTCGATCTCCTGACCGCAAGTGATTCACCTGTCTTGGCCCCCCAAAGTGCTGAGATTACAGGCGTGAGCCACCGTGCCTGGCCCAAAACCAGTAAGTATTTTATGACTTAACCATGGATGAAAGAGATGTCCTCAAAAGAGGATACAAAAAGATTCAGTCCTCACAAGATCCAGAACCACTCCCAAAGATAGCCTAAAGAAAACAAAGGCCTTCAGTGCCACAGGTGGTAAAGGATAGTGTTTATGAAAATGGTTTCTCCAATTTCCCATGAAATGTAGAAATGTAGGACACTTCTAGTCACATACCCACTAATCTGTGACACCAAAATGGTGCTGCTGGGATGGAACTCTCCCAGCAGTAACCAAACAATGAAGATTAAAATGAGGAAAGCTGGGCCAGGTGCAGTGGCTCACATATCTATAATCCCAGCACTTTGGGAGGCTGAGGCAGGTGGATCACCTGAGGTCAAGAGTTCAAAACCAGCCTGGCCAACATGGTGAAACCCTGCCTCTACCAAAACAATACAAAAAATTAGCTAGGTGTGGTGATACGTGCCTATAAATCCCAGCTACTTGGGATGTTGAGGCAGGAGAATGACTTGAATCCAGGAGGTGGAGGTTGCAGTGAGCCAAGATCGTGCCACTGTACTCCAGCCTGGGTGACAGAGCAAGACTCCATCTCAAAAAAATAAATAAATAAATAAATTAGGGTTTTTTTTTTTTTTTATTTAGGAAACCCTGGAATTAGGGTTTTATGGTGTACCTCAGGAGAAAAGGAGGAAGACGGTCAGAGGTTTTATGGCCCACTTCCCGTAAGAAGGGAGAGGGACAGGTGAGAATGACCTTCCTGCTTCTGCTGTTTTCTCAAATGTCAAGTTGCCACATTTTGGTGTAGTGTATCCTGAACCCATTACCAGTATGGTGATAGGTAGGAGGCCAGTTAAGCAAACACAAAAATACATTATCATAAATCAGCTTCTCATACTAACAACCAGTAAGCATTCCCATTCAGAATATAACAAAGACATCCAAATTCATCAAATCATACATATTAAATATATGTAGTTCTTTGTATATCAGTTATATCTCAATAAAGCTGTTTAAAACAACAAACTCCAAAGAGAGAGAGGCAGGGACAGAGCAGATAAGTAGGCAGGCAAAGAAATAGACTTGTATTTCAAGAGCTTAAATAGAGGGGATAGAGAGGCAAACAAGCACACAGTTCAAACGTAGGAGTTTGGAAGTCAGCTATAGCGTTACCGTTGAATGTGAATTAATGTGTGTGTTCCTCAGACACACACACACACACACACACACATACACACATACACAGCATGACAGAATTCTCTTTCCTAGTTTGAAAATTCAGCTCTTTTTTTCACTGTGATGGCCCCAAATGGGATGAAGAATAATGTAGCAGGTAAAAAAATATATGTGTGTTAGGAGGATAAGAATCAAAGTGAAGCGATAAGACATCAGTGAAAGAAGGAAAAATGGAGTGGGAACAATGCAGGAAGAACCAGAAGCCGGTGGGAGGGTAAAATGAGAGTGAACTTAAGTTGGAAGGAAGGAAGGAGGTAAATGAAGGGTGTTTGAGGAACAAATAGGCAAGAAAGTCAACTTCCTCACTCCTGGATAACTTACTGTCTATTGTACAGTACCTGCGAAATAGTAGGCATTAGATAAACATTGAACAGAAGAACAAAGTCAAGGAGCCTGGGGGAGGCAGGATCACACAGGGTAAGGTATATGTGTAGTAATAACTACTAACATTTACTGAGTTTTACCATAAGCTGTACACCCTGCTAACCACTTTACATGATTTATCACTTTAAATCCTCACCAATGCTCTATGAGGTAATTCATAGTACCCCCATTTAATAGATGAAGAAACGGAGACTCAGTTCAAGTAACTCATCCAAGGTCACCTGAGTAGTAAGTGGCAGAGTCGAGATTTAAATGTTGACTTGTCCGACGTCCAAACCAGTGTTTCTCACCACTATATTAAATGTATTCCCAACCAGGCACAGTGGCTCATGCCTGTAATCCCTTGGGATGCTTCTGAAGCGAGTGGATTATTTGAGGTCAGGAGTTCGAGACCAGCCTGGCCAACATGGTGAAACCCGTCTCTAGTGAAATACAAAAAAATTAGCCGGGCGTGGAGGTGCGCAGCTGTAATCCTAGCTACTCAGGAGGCTAAGGCAGGAGAATCACTTCAACCCAAGAGGCAGAGGTTGCAGTGAGCTGAGACGGCACCACTGCACTCCAATCTGGGCGACAGAGTGAGACTCTGTCTCAAAAAAGAAAGAAAGAAAGAAAAAATCCATTTTGAGTAAAGGGTAGGTCTATGCCCCTCTCCCTTACCACCCCATACACATAAAAGTTTGGCGAGCACCACAAAAGACATGGTCCCAAACCTAGCCTATTAGTGAGGAGAGTACTAGGAAAGGAGGAATGGGGGCAGGCTCCCGGGCTGAGGAAGGACCACATTAAAGCCTCATCTTCAACAACACAAAGAAAAACAATTTGAAACTTAATCATCTCCCAGAATTATGATCCCTCCTCGCAGCGGGGAGCACATTAGCAGAGCTGAGAAATGATAATTCAGCAGCCAGCAACCCAGCAGGGAGGGAAAGAGGAGGAGGGAGGAGAGCCGGAGGAAAACAGAAACAGAGACATAGAGAAAGATGGGAAAAGCGGGCAGAGGCAAGGCCTGACCTCTCATGACTCTTCTTCCTGCCCAAGTCTGAGACAGGGTTCCAGGAGAGTGGTCTGGTGGCACTTGGCCCTTCAATTATGCCCTATCTAGGGCAGGGGTCAAGGTGCTCCCTAGGTCACTTCTCAGCACCGATGGATCCCCACGTCCGGAGCTGCATTCAAGCTCATCCGGGCCAGGCGTGGTTTAGTGGTCTTAGCCTGGATGGGGGAAAGCTCCCGAGCCACCAGGGCTGGCTCTGAGCGCCCGCTTGTCCGATGGCACCTAGGCGAATCAGCGGTCCGTCAGGACCCGAGGTGCTGGACAGCTCCCGGTCCCAGAAATGGTTCTCCGGAGTCCACCGGAGAGGTGGGGCGAAGTTGCCCCCGCGCCGCGGCAGTCCCCACCCTCCGGAGAAGCGCGAAGGCTGCTGGGAGCTCCTGGGGAAAGGGCTTGGGGTCGTGAAAGGGTCCCGATGGAGATCTGGTGCGGGCCTTGAGACTGGGGCCCCGGGGGCAACTTCTCCAGACGCATTCCTTCCTTCTGAGTCGAGACCCCTTCACTTACTCCCCACACCACCCCCCGCTGGGGACAATGGCGCCTTCAGCCCCCAGAGATGAATGGGGCCTTTGAGAGCCGCACGCCACGGGGTCAGCGGCGGCCACCGGGTCCCCGGGGGCTGCCCAGTCTCCCGATCAAGGAGACTCTGGCCGGGGAGAGTGGGGAGCTCTTCGGGGAAGAAAGGAATCCCATGGTCCCTTTCTTAGAGACTAGTAGACCCCGGAGAAGAGATTCATCTGGCTCAGGCAGTTTCTGGTAAAGAAGGATTTTAAGGGGGTAGGGAGGGAGGAACCCCCACTACCTGTGGCAGAGAAGGGGAGATTCTGTGCTCCTTCCTCAGGAGGCAGCAAAGCCAGCTACCAAGTTTTTGCTACCTCTTCTCCCCCAATCCACCCTCCATCCCACCCGGTTCCCCAAATCGGGGTCCCACCCTCAGTTTGCATGGGGCCCCTCCCCGCTTCTCTTGGTGCCCTTGTCCCTTCATCTGGGGCTGTCCCTAAGGCTTGGTCCCTCCTTCCTGCTCCTGTCTCCCCTCCCCTTCTTGCACTGCACAGCCTACCCAGTTTCTATGGAAACAGGCTGGGAAGGCACTGCCAGGAGGCCAAGGCCACTACTGCTCTTGGGGGGAGGGGAAGATAGAAATGGAAAGAAAGACACAGGAGGCAAGTTCTGGCCATTCCTGGAAGCGGGTGGAGATCTGTGGGGAGTGAGACTTCACTGCCAGAGGGTTGGAGCAGAAAGAGAGGTGTGATTAAGTGATGTGACTGAGACAGAGTCGAGGGGCTCTTCCTCATTCCCCCAATTCCCAGTGCTCCAGACATCTAGACAAGCCTCCTCAGAGGGGAATGTGGTGGATGAAGAAGGAAAAGAGACAGGTAGTACCAAGAGCTCTCCCCATTCCTACCTTATGTGAGGCTCTATCCTTTTACCCTTCCTGGGGACATGCCCACTTGAGAGGAAGTCTCCAGGGAACTAGAAGGCTCCCAAGAAATGAGAGGGAAAATTGGAGTGAGTGGTCAGGGATGTTCAGGAATCTCCCCTAGGAAGGTGAGCTAGAGGTGGGCAGAGGCCTCGGAACATCAGCTACTTTTATGGTACCCCTCTCCAGCACCCCCACTGAGGAGTTGGTAGGGGCTGGAGACTGTCAGCTTCCTCCCCATTCTGTCCTTCCCATCAGTATGTTGGGCTATGAGAAAACAAAAGTGGCCTAGTGGGGGTTGGGTGCAGAGAAAGGGAGATAAGCCTAAGGCAAGAAGGGCCAGAAGAGGGGTGGGTGAGTGAGTGAGTGCAGATGCTTGTGGCTAGGGCAGGGAGGGAGCTTCTTAGAAGCTTCATCTGCCAGCACCTGGGAAGTGATCCCCAGCCCTCACCCTCTCCTGATGTTCCCACCTCAGGCAAAGCTGCCCCTTGGACAGGGACTATTGGAAATCTCAGAGTCCTGGGATATTGTGCTGTGGGGGATTCCTTGGAAAGGGGCCCTCTAGGTTATCAGAACCTTCAGTAAAGCTTCCCTGGGGGAGAAGGGTAGTGAAACAGGTACCCTCAAGCCTAGGGTTTCCTGAATCTGAGCCATCGACTCTCCCTCAACCATAGTCCCCAGAACAGTCGTCTTGGTGTTTGCTTATTTTGGTTATTTTTTGATCAGATATTTTGGCACTGAGCACACTGCCTCCTGTTGCCATAGCAGCCGTGACAGGGGCTAAGGCACCGTGAGAAAAATACCAAAATTAATGAGTGAGCTAAAGTGCAGTCGAGAGAAAAACAAGGTTAAAAAAAGAGTTAAAACAGTAATGAAAACAGGCTTTCCAGCTTCACAGCAGAGCAGCTGCTGAGGCCTCCCCAGAGCAGCAGCCCCCACCCAGCCTAGGGCTCCTGGCATCTCCCAGACCTCAAGGCAGGACTCACTTGGCTTCCCCCACCCAGCTCTCACTGACCCAGCAACATCCACTTGGGGACCACCCTAGGCACAACAGTAGATCAGCTCCAACAGTACATCAGCTTCCATCTCAGGTAATATCTTGCCTTCCAGAACAGTTTGTCATCTCCTAGACAATAGAGTCTCAGCCACAGCCCCCACACAATAATGGTCCAGCAAAATTACCAGGAAATGGCCTCCTAGCTACACCCAAGCTTTAAAGTTATAGCTGCAGGCATCCCAGCTAGAGTCCTGCATACAGCAACAGCCCATCCACAATCCTGAGCAACAGCATCTTAGCTATAGCCAATCCCCAGTATGCTGTCATCACAGCTACAGCTCCAGGACCAATAGCAGCTCAGCTACAGTCCTATACACAACAGTAGCTCTGCTCCTATCCCAGGTAACAGCCTGTCTCCCAGGTACAGGCTCCTAGCAACAGCCTCTCATCTCCTAGGACCTAGGCAATGGATCCAGCTACAGTCCCATCTACATCATATTAACAGGGAACAGCTTCTCAGCTACAGCTAGTCTCAGGTGTGCCAGCCTCATATCTATAGCTTCAGGCTCAACAGCATATCAGTTACAGCCCTCCCTCAACATGCACACACACGCCCATATACACACAGCTTGGTGATAGCTTCTTAGGTAATCTTATTGGCTATAGCCTAGGCACACCAGCATCAGAGCATTGCAAGTGTCCCAACTACAATCAGAGGCAGCAGGCTTGGTGTTACAGTTCCAGGTCCTACAGCATCCTAGTTCACTTAGCCACAGCCCATCCCAGGTACACAGATATCACAGCAAGCACCCCAACCATTCCCATACCCGGCATCACCTGGTTCCAATCCCTGACCACAGTCTCAGCTGGAACTCAGGCACCATCAGTTTCAGGAGCTACCCCCAATGCTTCACTTGCCAAGCAGGTCCTCCTCCCACTTTGGTACAGGGCCAAAAGTCTGACTTCTCTCCCTTCAAATGCCACCGCCCTTGCTCCCCAACCGTCCTCCCAGTCCCTGCTTGCTCACCTGCCCTCCTTCCTGGGGAAAAAAGGCCCCAATTCTCATATCTACATTGCCCCTGACTCAGGGGCACAGAGCCCAGCCTGGCAGCTGGGGTAGGAGGGGCTGGGGAGTAGGGAGAAGAGTAGGCACACCCTGGTGCTGCTTCTCTGGCCCAGTTCTGCTCCTACCACTTGGTGCAGAATTTGAGTTTGATGGTGGTGGAGCAGGAAGGATGGAGGAGAACATCTGGGAGATTAGCATTTCCTGCCCAGCTCTGCGGCTGCTGAGCCTGCTCAGCCCTGAGCAAGGGAGGAGAACAGAGGAGCCTTTGAATGGCTCCCAGCAAGCAGACTGGGGAGGGTTTGCTGCATTGGGCAGCGGGCACACGCTGGGGGCAGGGAGACTGGGGCAGCTCTTCTGTGGAAGATTTCTTCTCTCTGGGCCACTGATTCCCTCCTCGGAGCTGTGCTCAGTGATGTGGAGAGTATGAGCTTTGGTGAGACAGAAAGAAGCTACTTACAGGACAGACCCTCCCCCCTCTTTCAGCAGATTATCCCATCTCCCATCTAGAGCCCCGCCCCTGGGCTCCTGGGGCTGAGGGATAGAGCAGGGCCCAGGCCAGAAAAGGAGTCCAGTTAAGGGGGGCTGCTCTGGGAGAGATCTTGCACAGACTTTGCTTGCCCCCTTAGCTAGCCAGAGATTCCACTCTTACCCTGAAGAGCATCCCACCGAGAGAGGCCAGAGCTGAGAAGAGAAGGAAGTAGAAGAAAGAGGAAAGGCACAGAAGAGTGGTAGGAACAGGGAAATGGGGAAGGACAGAGATGGGGAGTCAGAGGCTATGGCAAAAAGGGGCCCAGCAACTGATCATCCCATAACGAGACCCTTTCCTCACGCAGCACTAGGCTTGGCTAGGGATAGCTTTCCTCATTCTTTTGATCTCGAACACTCTGCCTGGGCATGCAGGCGAAGAAGGCAGGAGGTCCTGTTGAACTGGGACACTTGGCAGCCTGGGTTACCAAACCACCAGCGCAGGAGAGGGAGTTCCCAAGCTGCTCGAAGACCTCTAGATGGCGCCAGAGAGCCAGATCTGAATGGGAGAAACCTAGTATTGGAGTGTGTGAAACACTGCGTGTGACACCGTGTGTGATTTGGTGAGTGTGAGTGTGATAGGGAGCGTGTGGCACTGCGAGGGCGTGTGACACAGGCCGTGACACTGCGCGGCCTCGGGGGGCAGGGACCCGGTGACTGTATAATGTAAGTCACTGGCAAATACGGGTGGCCGCAGCACTACGCCGCCCAGAGGGCAGGTGATCAGGGGACCCTCGAATAGCCTGAGCTCAGGCGCAGCACTTCGTCTTCAGCTTGTGTATCTTCCCCATCCTCACTCTAGAGCCCCCGGGTCCCATTAGCCTCCTCCTCCCACGGTCCCCTCCATAGCCCCACCCCCACGGCTTGCTGCGGCCACCTAGGCTGACCGCTCTGCGGCTTCGGCCGGAGGGGGAGGGGTGGACTTTCCCCGAGCGCAGTGGGAAGGGAGGGCCACACAGGGTGATCGGGGATCTGGGCGGGAAGAGGGTGGATATGGAGGAGCAGGTGCCCAGGGAAGAAGGCGCTGTGGGAGACACTTCCCTTGCCTCGACTTCCCAGGGGGCAGACAGAGCTGGGGACAGGTGTTTGAGTAGGGTAAGGAGGGGAATTCAGGAGCGGTCCTAGATGGAGGCTTGGGTGGGATAAGTGTAAGGTGAAGCGCAGAGGAGGGGACGGCCTGTGTACTGGGCGTCGGGTAGTGAAGAGATAGCAAAGGGAGGGGTCCAGGCTTTAGGGAGCGGTGCTTGGGGTCCCCTCCCAGCCGGACCGGAGCGGTCCCGAGCTCCACCTCCCGGCCGAAGGGGGGGCGGGGAGGCGGGCGGGCCGGGAGGGAGGAGGGAGGGAGGGGGCGGGCCGGGCTGTGCGCTCCGCTCTCTGCTGGCTCCGCCGCCGCCGCCGCCGCCGCCGCCGCCGCCGCCTCACACACTCGGGGAGCGGGAGCGCGGCGCGGACGCAAAGCCGCCGGGCTGCTGCGCCCAGAGCCAGCCGGAGCCGGAGCCCGAACCGCAGCGCCAGCCCCAGCCGTGCGGAGCCGCAGCCCGGGCCGGGGCCGGCGGCGGCTCATGGACAGCGGGGCGGGCGACCGGCGCTGCCCGGAGGCGGGTAAGGATCCGGTGGCGGTGGAGGCTGCAGCGGCTTGGGGCCCGAAGCGGTCATGGCCGGCGGGAGCTGAGGGAGGGGCGCTCGGCGGAGCGAGGCCGCGGGGGCCTAGCCCGAGCTCGGCGCGAGGGTGCTGAGGTTGGGGCGGCTGGGAGCCCAGAGTCGGGGATGCGGCCGAGGGATTCCGGTCTCCCAGGTCCGCGGCGAGAAGCCGAGGGAGGGGACCCCAGTCCCCGCGTCCCGAACCTGGGAGGTCTCAGAGAGACGGGGATAAGGAGACTCCAGGAGCGCGCGGCGTGGAGGATGGGTTTGGGGAAGCGCGCGGCCCCCAGTTTGATGGGGGGCTCTCGGAGGACGGAGCAGGCAGGGACCCTTAACCACAACACATACATACACACTTGTTGGGCAACTAGCTCGGCTCACTCAGCCGCTTCCAGCTTCCCGCGGGCACCCAGAGGGCCAGACCGTGGACATATATACACACAGACATACATCCGTACATATGTGCACACAGACATACCTCCCGCACACCAGCGCCCACTGGGGCACCGTCACCAGCTCAGAATCCGCTTCAGTGTCTGCACGATCAGCAGCACGGACACGCAACCCGTGGCTTTACAGAGCAACAACACAACCGGGTGTGACACCCCGCGACGTGGACACACAAACACAGTCTCGTGCCCTCATGTACGAGTGTCACAGCCACCGTTGACTACACGAACCCTCCAAAACCTAGCCACCCCCCACATTCCTTTAAGGAACACACCCTAACATATATTATCTCACCCACTTCTTGGCCAGAATATAGGTACACAGCACAGGTCTCCTTGCACCCCTCTACTGCACCCACACAAACACACAACCCAGTATTTCAGCACAAGCTTGACGGCACACACCCTAACACAGGAAGTGGCACCAACAGCAGAGCCTCACAGCCACAAACACAGAATCCACTGCTTCACCCATCTTAACACTGGGTGTCACACACACCTTAAACCAACAGTGTCACATTACATTACACCCTGCAGCTCATACACACAAACACACACACTCCGTTCCTCTCCCTCGGAGTCCAGATTCAGGCAGAAGCCGCCGGGGTCGCTCGGCGAGCCCCAAGCGCCCCGCCACCTTAATCGCGACATTGTTATTGTAAATATCGGCACAGCGGGAAGCCTGGTTCCCTGCCGGCGCCTCCCCAACCCCCACTCCCGGGCCGAACCGGCCGGTGTTCCGGGAACAAACTGGACCTGGATGGCCCAGCCATCCCGCCTCCCCAGGGCTCCGGGGCCCCAGGTTCATTTGCAGAGGGTGCTAGCCTGGGACAGTGACTGCGACCCTCTTCCGGACATTTAGCTGAGTTTTCTGAGCCATCTGGGTCTCCAGCACACCTGGGTCCCACACACCTTGGTGGGTCCCGCACACCTTGGTTCGTCTCACACCTGGGCGCTCCCTCCGCCTAGTCCGCGCTGTAGGCCAGTGTGTGCGCGGGCAGGCCCTGGAGCCAGAAGGAAGATCGCGGCAGGCACAGGAGCAAAATTTGTAGGCGAGGTGGTCTCGCACCCTTTCCCCCCCAGCTACCCTCTGTAAGTCAGACTTATGGCCTCAGTTTCCCCAACAGTGGTCGGCTACTATTTCTTCTGCCAGGAAAGACTGAGGGCGGCACTGAGGCCTTGGAGGATTGAGCGTAGGGTAAAATCCCCCCTCCGCTCGCCACGAGAGGGTCGGTTTTATGAGAATGTCCCCGCCTAGCCGGGTTCGCGGCTTTGTGATTCCAGCGCCGGCTCCCTCCCCGCCCCCTCCCGGCTCCTGCTGCGCTGCTCGCGCCGGCGCCGGCTTGCGGGGACCCCAGGCCGAGGCCGGAGAGGAGGGATTCCCCGCGGTGGCCTGGGTGCGGGGGGCTCAAGGGCTCCCCCAACTAGCCGAGGCGCGTTCTCAACACGCCGCGCCCTAGTCTTGCCTTGGGTTCCTGGAGGCCAGTTGCTGCCAGAGTGGGGGTGGGGCCACCAGAGCCCAAGAAACTGCCGCCGTCCTCCGCCACCCCCCAATCCCCGCAACACACACACACACACACACACACACACACACACACACACACAGAGTCGGCGTCCTCTGGGAGGAGTCGCTCCGCGCGCTGGGTGTGTGCTGGGAGCGCCCGCTCACCAAGGCGGTGCGGACTGGGGCTGCTGGGGTTGGCAGAGTCCAGGACTTCGTGCAGGAGGACGCCGCGAGCCTTCTAGCACCTGTTCTGGGTCAACCCTCGGGAGCTGCCAGGAAAGGGGGCCACCCAGAAAGTTTTTATGATAACCCGGATGTCTAGCTGTGTTTGGGAGGGGGGGCGCGGGGGTAGTGGTGTTACTTTATTGACGTGAAGGTCTGGGGGTATTGGAACCTGTAATTACAACTAGACTAGGGCATGGGGTGGAATCGAGGGGAGAGGGAGACGGGCCCCCAGAGGTGGCCAGAGGCAGTGTGATAGGGAGGCAAGTCTGGATTCAGTTCTGGCCGCATTTAGTTTTTACCCCTTTTCCTACCCACCTCCAATTCCCAATTCCAAAAGGGATTGAGCTGGAAGGGGGTGTCTTGCTGGTCTGGCATATTCTTAGCAGAGAGGCTGCTGCTGTGGCTACTTCTGCAGAGGAGCTGGGCAAGCGATAGTAACCTTACTGCTGGGAAGAAGGGGGTTGAAGGGCCAGGAGGGGGCCTACGAGGGTGGGGGAGGAGCTAAGTGGGAATCAAGGTTCAGGGAGGAGTGTGGGGAAAGAAGGAGAAGGTGAGGGCTGCCCCTTCCGTGAGCAAGCATAGTTGGTGCAGAGATTCTGTTCAACAATGTATTGAGCACCTTTTATCTGCCAGGGCCCATGGTGGGTGGTGAGGATGCAGTAGTAAGATGCCTACCATCATTGCCTTCATAGGACTTACAAAGCAGCAAGGGATTGGCTTGTTTATTCATCCAACAAAGGGGCACCCACTGTGTGCCTGATGCTGGAAATAAAATGGTCTATTCAGCAATTGGAAGACTTAGAAAAAAATGATTTGTCCTTTACATGTGATGTAAATAGACCTTAATGTAACAGACCTTATAGGCATGAGATCTCATTTAATTCTCCCAAATAATTTCAAGAGGCAGGATTCATTATTTCCATTTCACAGTATGGAAACAGGTTCAGAAAAGTAAATTCACTTGGTTAACGTCACACAGCTAGGAAGTGGTGGAGCGAGGGTTCTAACCCCAACAATCTGACTCAAGCATGCAGGTGCCCAGAAGCCCTGCAGAGGCTAATAGAGGGTTGTGGGAGAGAGGGGAGAGGAGCTGAGGTCTGCACACTTGCTTTCAGTGGGAGGCTTCTGTTCAGCTCCACCCCACACAGCCCCATTTGCTTCCCCTCTTCCCCCAGACAGTCCCTTTGTCCCTTGGTGTTTTGTGCCCGCGGCATTGACCGTTGTGTAACAGTGCTGGAGTGAGGGTGGGGAGTCAGAGCTGACCTGGCTACTGGGACAGTCGTGGCTGCCTCTGTGTGTGTTTTTTCTCTCTGGCCACAGCACTCAGCAAAATGGACCTTAGTCCCCAGGGTGGGCTGGAAATGAAGTTTCCGGGTGAACCCTCACCTCTGTTCCCATCCCTTCCCAGATGTTGACATAGATAGTATTTCCTTTGGCTTTTCTGGGACTCTGTCCCCTTCTTATCCCTTACTCCTACACCCGTGATGACACTTCTCCTCCTCTATCTGAGGGACATGAGTCCCTGTGCCTGTTCCCCCTGAGGCTTCTCAGGGTCCTGGGTGCCCACGTCACTGGGGGGAGGTGGGGCACCGTTGCCCAGGAAGGCAGTCAGGGCCTGGGGAAGGGCAGATAAGGCACTGCATGTATCAAAGGCTGCTGTGTGGGACTAATGACTCCCAGTGCCCAACTGCTGGGGACAAAGTTCAGAGATGATGGGGGCAGGGGTGAGGGAAGGCCTCCTTATTGCTGCTCCTGCCCTTCCAGGCCACCCTGGCTCTCTCCCTGCATCTCTACAGGCCCCTGTGTGAACAGCAGCAGCCTAGGAAGCCTGGGCTCATCCATTCCTTGACCCTTAGGCCCACTCTTCCTTATTCCCTACTTACTGGGCAAGGTTGGCAGTCCAAGAATGGTGGGGAGGTGGGTGTGACATAACAAGCATCAGATTCTAGCCTCAGATATTTCTGTTCCTTTCCCCCAGACTCTGGGATGTGAAGAGGCATTCTTATTTCTCAAGTCCTGGCTCTTCCACATACTACTTCTGTGACTTGAGACAGTTTATTCTTTCTCAGCCCGCATTTGATCATCTGTAGTATGGGAAGGAGTGTAATAATAAACAGTACCCATTTCAGAGGGTTGGGAGGAAAGAGATCATGTGTGTAAAATGCTTAGTACTGAGTAGAATCTTAGTGTTTGCTGAGATGATAATGAGTGATGATGATGGCAAAGGTGATGATAAGAGTTTGCAGGGGCTGGGTGCGGCGGTGGCTCATGCCTGTAATCCCAGCACTTTGGGAGGCCCAGGCAGGCGGATCACAAGGTCAGGAGATCGAGACCATCCTGGCTAACATGGTGAAACCCCATCTCTACTAAATAATACAAAAAATTAGCCGGGCGTGATGGTGAGCGCCTGTAGTTCCAGCTACTCGGGAGGCTGAGGCAGGAGAATGGCATGAACCCGGGAGGCAGAGCTTGCAGTGAGCCGAGATTGAGCTACTGCACTCCAGTGCGAGACTCCATCCCCCCACCAAATAAAAAAAAGAGTTTGCAGTACCCAGCCTGGCGCGGTGGCTGACGCCTATAATCCTAGCACTTTGGGAGGCCGAGGGGGGGGGGGCAGATCATAAGGTCAGGAGATCGAGACCATCCTGGCCAACATGGTGAAACACCGTCTCTACTAAAATACAAAAAAAAAAAAAAAATTAGCCGGGTGTGGTGGCACGCGCCTGTAGTACCAGCTACTTGGGAGGCTGAGGCAGGGGAATTGCTTGAACCCGGCAGGCAGAGGTTGCAATGAGGCCAGATCGCACCACTGCATTCCAGCCTGGCAACGGAAAGTTTGCAGGACCTCAGGCCCTTTCTTAACTCCCTGGAATTATCTTAAAGTTGTACCCAGATGATCCGACCATTGCATTACAATTGCTTGGGGGTTTCTCTAGGTCCCACCTCCTGAATAAAGATTCCTAAGGGTGGGGCCAGATAATCCTCATTTTGAAGGAACTCTCCAGATGCTTGAAGGGCCTGAGCCTCTTCAACTCCTTTCCCCACTGTGAGCAGCTCTCCCCCAGCCCTGTTTTCCCCACATTCCTCCTACTTTCTGGGACCTTTCCCCAGCTCCACCATCCTATACCTTCCTTGAGTTGGATATTTTCCTGTGGTTCTCCTTCTCTTTCCAATTCAGAGGTTAGATACCACAGTCCTTAACTGGTTCTTTTGCTGGCTGGAGGTAAGGCAACTCCTAAGGGTGAGAAAGAGCATGTGGGGGGCGGAGGTAGTCTCACAAGCGTGTGTGCCTGTTCTGCCTAGGAGGTTTGAAAGGTTATAGGGCCTCAGGGTTGTGACTGTGAGATGGAGGAGGCCTGAGGTAGGGGCTTCATTTGTAGCTCTTGGAGTGGCCACACATCATTCGCTCTGACTGCCGGATCATGGCCCCCTGAATTAATTAGCAGCTAAAGTTTGTGAACAGTCATTTTTCCTGGAAAAATCTGCACCATGGTTTTATAAAATTCTTGAAGGAGGATGTGACCACAAAAGATTAACTATCTTAAATATCCTTGATCTGGAGAGAACAGAGGCAAACAGTGACTGCCTTATTTATTCTCTTGGTCAGGTTTAGGGTAATTCCTGTGGGCTTCCCACATAACGCCTCACCTGCCAAGACTTACGTAGAGAATTGGGGTGCACAATGATACCACCTTGTATATGCAGAGGAGGGTGGCAGCAGGACTCAGTCCCATAAGAAAATGAGGTTCTCTGGTGATGGTCCTTTGGGGATGTGTTTGGATTGGGGTTGAAGTAGTCAGATGAGCCTTGTGTCAGGTCCATGCAGGTGGAGGGGAGGTGACTGGAGGCGGGGTGGATCCAAATGGAGTATCAGATAAATTCCTGCTTCCTTTAAAGAGATTAAGATTGCAACGGGAGGCCGGGTGCGGTGGCTCAAGCCTGTAATCCCAGCACTTTGGGAGGCCGAGATGGGCGGATCACGAGGTCAGGAGATCGAGACCATCCTGGCTAACACGGTGAAACCCCGTCTCTACTAAGAAATACAAAAAATAGCCGGGCGAGGTGGCGGGCGCCTGTAGTCCCAGCTACTCGGGAGGCTGAGGCCGGAGAATGGCGTGAACCCGGGAGGCGGAGCTTGCAGTGAGCTGAGATCCGGCCACTGCACTCCAGCCTGGGCTACAGAGCGAGACTCCGTCTCAAAAAAAAAAAAAAAAAGATTGCAACGGGAACAAACATTCACACCAATCTGATAACGGCTGGCTGGCCGGAAGCGCACACACTTTAGGGAGGGGCCTGTGCTTGGGGAAGGCCACACAGAGGAGGGGAAGTGTTTGATTTATCTAAGGACTCTGTGCATTCAGTGAACATTTGCTGAAAAGTCTGCTATGTGCCCTAAACAGAGAAGACTTACATTTTACCCCAGGAAGTTCTTAGTGGAGTAGGGGAATGGGGTAAGTGAGCAAGTGAAAGAGCAGTGGTCACACACCAGGAAAGGCTAAGCCTAGAGAGCCAAAATAACAACAGTCATTCAAGAGCTGCCGAGTGCCCACTGTATGCCAGGTCCAGGGCTAAGCCCTGAGGAGGTAGGAGCAAACAAAATAGAAACTCTCCTGCTTTCTGCTCACCATCTTGTAGCAAACACAGACAATTAACACATTTTCCAAACAGGTACACAACTACAATTGTGCTAAATGCTTTGAAGGAGTCCTTTGTTGAGTACCACATTTAGCCCACAGTATCTCAAACACCCCAGGAAATAGGTAGTATTATCCTCATTTTACAGATAAGGAAACTGAGGCACTAAATCTTTGCTTCAGGTCATGCAGCCAGGAAGTGAGCAGCTGGGTTTGCCTCAGACCGTCTGATGGCACAGCCCTCGCTCTTCCCCACCCTGCTGCCTTACATTTGCCGAATGGTATACAGAAGCAACCAAAATAAATGAACAAATAGTCATTGAGTTAGAACCACTGTCATGGCAGATTGGACCAGTCTTGTTCACTTCTGCATCCCAGTGCCCAGGACAAAGCCTGGCATATTGTAAATGTCCGATAAACATTTGTTGAATGCATGACTGAGTCCCTACAGTGTACCCAGATGTGCAAAGGTACATTGTTGGGGGGCAGGGGATGAGTGAGTGTACAGAGTACTTGTCCCTTCATGGTGCTTTGTGTCTGCCTGGAGAGGCAGATAACTCAGGAATAGGTGCACAGTACTGAAGCTGAACAACACAGGCGGGCGGTGTCCCAGTCAGCCCCATGATTCATTGCCTTGGGATTGGAGCAGACAATAAGTGGCTGTGAGTTGGAGGAAGGAGAGGTCACTGTGGGCAGGAGAGGACTGTGAAGGCTTCCTGGAGGGCCAGAGCCTGCCCTCAGTGAGATTATATGGGGTGGGTATTCCAGGTGTGGGGAAGGTATTCCAGGTAAAAGTGAGGAAGTGGGGAAAGGAGACTGAACCAGAAGCCTCTAAAGAAACTGCAGATCCAAAGATTTTGGATTTGAATAGAGGAGGGACTGGCCGTGATTTCGTTGGAGAGGAGGGGGCATTCAAGACAGAGACAGTAGCTGGGTCTAACTGGGATCTGCAAATGCATGACCTCAAAGCCAGGAGAGATGGGCAGAAGAAGGGGGTTATTGTGGTGATGGGGGTGCAGCTTGTGGTTGGCTAGGGCAGAGGTTGGGAAACGCAGGTGTGAAGTAGGGGCTGGATATATGGGGATAGATGTCAAATAGGAGCCAGATGTTCATCCAGAGACCAGAGCGTGTGGGGTGGGGGAGTGGTCAGGGAAAGGCTGGTGGTGTCATAATCACTGGCAGCTCTGTCCCAGTTAGACCTGCTGGGCTCCCTGTTGCTAAGGACAGGCCAGGGCAGTTCCCAATGCCAATTCCAGGGCTAGTCAGCCCTGACCACAGTTCTGACCCCAATCTTGACCTGTGTTCCCTTGTACGCACCTGCCCATGGTAGCAGGAGGGGGAGGAGAGGAGCCCTAGCAACTGTTCATGTGCTTGTGTGCACGCTCTGGGGAATGTGTGCACACTCTGGGGCCTGTGTGCGCACTCTGGGGCCTGTGTGCACACTCTGGGGCCTGTGTGCACACTCTGGGGCATATGTGTTGGGGGAAAGTCAGGAAGGCTAACACCTACTCCTCAAACCTAACCATTTTCACAAGCTTTGCCCAATTCAAGCTGGCCTTTTATGGGGATGGCGAACACTGGGCACCGTGGGTGATTGTCAGAAAAAGAGGATTTGAGATATCATACCTCATACATATGCACTGACTTGGCATCTCATAATAAAGAGAAATGAGACATCATCCCCTCTCCCTCCAGCCAAACTTAATGGGGCCCAGTGTGAGAAGTCATGGTCCCAGGGTCTGGGGTGTGTAAGGAGGTACTTGTGTCTCTTTCCTACCATGCATGTGGGGAGGGGTGCTCCAACTGGGGATGCTCGAGGCCTCACCCTTCCACTGGCTCTCTCTCCCTATCTCAGTATCAGGGTAATTACCATCGGTGACTAAGGCAGGATGCTCGTGAGAAGGAGGTGTTGGGTGAAGCACAGAGCAGAGAGCAGGGAGGGAAAGAAGGAAAGAGGGCGGGCAGCCGGGCTCAGGCCCAGGGAGCGTCAGGTGGGTGAGGGTGTTCCATGGGCGGGAGCTGCTCTAAGCATGCCAGGCCTCTTACTGCCTCCTCCAGCTGGGGCAGACACTGCTGCTACACCCAGCTGTGGATGAGATTCAGGGATCTGAGTTTCTGGAATTGGGGTTCTGTGCTGGGACTGACTGCTCTTGTGGAGAATCGTGTGTCAATGGGAGAGGGTGAGTATGGGGCCAGCTCTGGGCAGCTCAGGGCCAGGCTTCTCTTCCCAGCTCATGGCCTCTGTTTTGCCTCTTCCTCTTGCAGCCCTCCTGATTCTGGGGCCTGCCAGGATGGGGCCGCTGAGGCACAGCCCAGGCCCTGGGGGGCAACGGCTACTGCTGCCCTCCATGCTGCTAGCACTGCTGCTCCTGCTGGCTCCATCCCCAGGCCACGCCACTCGGGTAGTGTACAAGGTGCCGGAGGAACAGCCACCCAACACCCTCATTGGGAGCCTCGCAGCCGACTATGGTTTTCCAGATGTGGGGCACCTGTACAAGCTAGAGGTGGGTGCCCCGTACCTTCGCGTGGATGGGAAGACAGGTGACATTTTCACCACTGAGACCTCCATCGACCGTGAGGGGCTCCGTGAATGCCAGAACCAGCTCCCTGGTGATCCCTGCATCCTGGAGTTTGAGGTGTCTATCACAGACCTCGTGCAGAATGGCAGCCCCCGGCTGCTAGAGGGCCAGATAGAAGTACAAGACATCAATGACAACACACCCAACTTCGCCTCACCAGTCATCACTCTGGCCATCCCTGAGAACACCAACATCGGCTCACTCTTCCCCATCCCGCTGGCTTCAGACCGTGATGCTGGTCCCAACGGTGTGGCATCCTATGAGCTGCAGGCTGGGCCTGAGGCCCAGGAGCTATTTGGGCTGCAGGTGGCAGAGGACCAGGAGGAGAAGCAACCACAACTCATTGTGATGGGCAACCTGGACCGTGAGCGCTGGGACTCCTACGACCTCACCATTAAAGTGCAGGATGGCGGCAGCCCCCCACGCGCCAGCAGTGCCCTGCTGCGTGTCACCGTGCTCGACACCAATGACAACGCCCCCAAGTTTGAGCGGCCCTCCTATGAGGCCGAACTATCTGAGAATAGCCCCATAGGCCACTCGGTCATCCAGGTGAGAGGCCCCCTCCGTATAACTGTCAGGGTGATCCACCATTAGAAATGGGAGCCCACCCAACCAGGTGAGCGTTCCCTTCACTTAGGGGAAAAGCTGCCAGAATACTGTAGTGAGACCCCTTCTCCCCAAACTCAGCCAGGGGAGCCTTTCCCACCCCACCCCAGCAGTGATATTACTTTCCTCTATTAGGCTACTTAAGTGACAGTGACGCAGCATATGAACAGTTTCCCCCCACCCCTAAGCAGACTCAAGCTGGGGAAACCTCTGAGAAGTGAAACTCCCGCCCTAGTCAAGTAGACCTTCTCTGCCAGCCAGGTGAGCTGAGTTGGAACAAAGGAATCACCGTTTATCCAGGTAGAATCTCTCCTGAGATGAGAGTATCTTCCCAACCAGGGACAGTTTCCCTTTAGCCAGATGAGGTTTTCCTGAAGCTGAAGGAAATAGCCTCATTTTGCCTCTTCCTGACAAAATCAAATGAGATCATTTTAGCCAGGTGTTCTAAAAACACATACTGGGGTGTCTGTATACCTGCCTCCTCCCTTAGGCATGGGGTGCCCATAGGTGTGGGGTGCTTGGCACAGTGGGGTTCAGTGGAGGGTCAGTTTCCTCTGCTGAAGTTCTCAGCACCCCTCCATGGGAACTGCCCCAGGCGCTGGGCAGCTTGATGGGGCTGGGGCCTGGGAGGGAGCAAAGAAAGCGTCCCTGCAGACAGGTGGGTGTATCTCCTGCTGTCATCTCAGCTCTGGCCTCCTGCCAGCCCCAGCTCCTTTCTCCTTCCCCATGGGCTGAAGATGCCTCTCTCTTTGATGTGAGGGAGCTGAGGAGGCGCGGCCTGCCCTGGACACCGTTACCCATCCTGGAAAACCCTTAGTCCTAGGTCCTCAAGTCGAAGTGGGAGATGGGTGGGAGTTTCAGCCTTTTTTTTTTTTTAAGAGCCTGGTAGACTGGGACCTGGAAAAAGACTGAAAAACAAAAGGGAGACAGACAGTTGGGGATGGCAAATAATAATAGCCTATGTGCCAGGCACCGTTCTAAACACATGATGTGTATTATATCATTTAATCCTTAGAGTACAAGGTAAGCATTATCCCCATTTTGCAGATGAGAAACTGAGTCCATACAGATTAGAAAACTTGCCTGATATCCTACAGCTAATGAGTTCAGAGTCCACCTTTGCCGCAGCCAAGAGTCTGGCTTCATAGCCTAGGTGTGTAACAGCTTTACCACCTCCCAGTGAGGTGAAGCGGGAGAGTAGGGCAGAGAGTAAGCAGGGAGGTCAGCAGGGCTGAAAAAAGAGGATGGAAGAAAACGGGCTGTGGGAATGGGGCAGAATCAGAACTGAGCAAGGATAGAAAGGAGACAGAAGCCAAGAGTCACAGACAGAGACAAAGGGAGGTGAGACAAGAGGTAGATAAGCTGGAAGACCAATCTAGAGGCAAGGGAGACTGGGGATCCTCATCATAAAGTTAGTGACAGGTAAACTGGGGTGAGGGGAGGAGAAACTGTTAAGGTTTGGCACCCAGAGATGTGAGCAGAGACCAGGGTACCTGGGGAACCGTTGCCCAGGAGTCTTCACTGTAGCAAAAGCCCAGACAGGAATAGCTGGAGTTCCCATTCCCAAGGAGGAGAGGACTGGCAGTGGCTGGAGGGCTCACTCGGTGCAGTGCCCACTACTGCATTAGCACTGATTTTTCAGAGGCAGGCGGGTAGGAGGGTAGAGGTTGGACAAGCAAAAAGAAATAAATGCTATTTAGGGAGCACTTTCCCTGTGTCAGGCATTTTTACCTGTATTATCCCATTTGATACTCACCACAGTTCTGTGAAACAGGTTACATTATTATCCCCATTTCACATGTTCCTAGACTGAGGCTTAGGGAGGTTAAATAATTGGCCCAAGGTCACACAGTTACTTGGGAAGTGGTATAACTGGGATTTGAACCCAGGACTCTCCTGTTTTGTTACCCCAGAGACTCTACCAAGTTATGCTTATTCTCCTCTCACTCCCCACAGCCATCACATTCTGTCTGGCTGTGACCTAACTCCAGCCCTCATGTTTCTCCCTGCCCAGTAGTACCCCATGGCCATTCCCACCTGGGTCCTCTTGCCCCATTACCAACCATGTTTGTATAGAGATGGGTCGAGTGCGCGTCGGAGTTGGCGTGGGAGGGCGTGCCCGCTGACTGCAGAGGGACAGACAGTTCATTGTTTGATGCTGGGAGCCCAGCCCACTGCCAGCAGGCTCTGTGGCCTGCATCAGCCCCTCCCTCCTGGCTGCAGGCTCAGGCCGGATTCCTCGCATTGGTGCCTCGCCAGCCAGTGCCAGCCAGGAGGAGAAGTTGCTGCTGAAACAGGTTTCCCCGGTTTGACAGAGCGGTGGCTGGGGCCCGGCCTGGAGGGCTTCTCTGACCCACAACGCTACCTGACTTCTTTCAAAAGAAATACCCCAACCTGGGGCCTTCAGGTGGGCATGTGAGTCTTTACTCATGTGTGCAAACACACATATGCACAAACACATATACCTTCTCTCAAAAATCACACATAATCACACATTCTGACACAGTCATACACATACAAACATATACCTTCTCATACAAAAATATCACACATAATCACACATTCTGACACAATCATACACATACATGTGTGCAGGTGTGCATGTAGTGCACATTCACACGGGCACACACACCACCTCTACTACTCACACCTCTCCATCTCTTCAGGAGGGTTCAGGCAGGGTTCATTGGTGAAATGGCGTCCCTAGTTCTATTGGATCCTCATCCTCTCCTGGTATTTTTGTGGACCCACACAGCAGTGACAAGTGAAGTTTAATTCTGCCCTGTCCCATCTCCAATAGTTGCCTGTAGCACTGTTGAGGATTTGCAGGCTGCATTTGGGCTCTTCAGGAAAATAGGTTAGTAATGCCTGCCAGAGTGTCCGAATTGGGAAAAGGCAGTACACACATGGCTTCTGGAAAGGGAGCGATGTTGGATTGGCTGTGTCTGCCATGCTTGTTGGAAAGGACATTGGCAGCACATATGCCCCTTTATTTGCTCTCCCTGATCTAAACCGTCTCTGTTCTCCTTGTTTTTCTCTCCTGTCCCATAGGTGAAGGCCAATGACTCAGACCAAGGTGCCAATGCAGAGATTGAATACACATTCCACCAGGCACCGGAAGTTGTGAGGCGTCTTCTTCGACTGGACAGGAACACTGGACTTATCACTGTTCAGGGCCCGGTGGATCGTGAGGACTTAAGCACCTTGCGCTTCTCAGTGCTTGCTAAGGACCGAGGCACCAACCCCAAGAGTGCTCGTGCCCAAGTGGTTGTGACCGTGAAGGACATGAATGACAACGCCCCCACCATTGAGATCCGGGGCATAGGGCTAGTGACTCATCAAGATGGGATGGCTAACATCTCAGAGGATGTGGCAGAGGAGACAGCTGTGGCCCTGGTGCAGGTATCTGACCGAGATGAGGGAGAGAATGCAGCTGTCACCTGTGTGGTGGCAGGTGATGTGCCCTTCCAGCTGCGCCAGGCCAGTGAGACAGGCAGTGACAGCAAGAAGAAGTATTTCCTGCAGACTACCACCCCGCTGGACTACGAGAAGGTCAGAGACTACACCATTGAGATTGTGGCTGTGGACTCTGGCAACCCCCCACTCTCCAGCACCAACTCCCTCAAGGTGCAGGTGGTGGACGTCAATGACAACGCACCTGTCTTCACTCAGAGTGTTACTGAGGTCGCCTTCCCGGAAAACAACAAGCCTGGTGAAGTGATTGCTGAGGTCACCGCCAGTGATGCTGACTCTGGCTCTAATGCTGAGCTGGTTTACTCTCTGGAGCCTGAGCCGGCTGCTAAGGGCCTCTTCACCATCTCTCCCAAGACTGGAGAGATCCAGGTGAAGACATCCCTGGATCGGGAACAGAGGGACAGCTATGAGTTGAAGGTGGTGGCAGCTGACCGGGGCAGCCCTAGCCTCCAGGGCACAGCCACTGTCCTTGTCAATGTGCTGGACTGCAATGACAATGACCCCAAATTTATGTTGAGTGGCTATAACTTCTCAGTGATGGAGAACATGCCAGCGCTGAGTCCGGTGGGCATGGTGACTGTCATTGATGGAGACAAGGGGGAGAATGCCCAGGTGCAGCTCTCAGTGGAGCAGGACAATGGTGACTTTGTTATCCAGAATGGCACAGGCACTATCCTCTCCAGCCTGAGCTTCGATCGAGAGCAACAAAGCACCTACACCTTCCAGCTGAAGGCGGTGGATGGTGGCGTCCCACCTCGCTCAGCTTATGTTGGCGTCACCATCAATGTGCTGGATGAGAATGACAACGCACCCTATATCACTGCCCCTTCTAACACCTCTCACCGGCTGCTGACCCCCCAGACACGTCTTGGTGAGACGGTCAGCCAGGTGGCAGCTGAGGACTTTGACTCTGGTGTCAATGCTGAGCTGATCTACAGCATCGCAGGTGGCAACCCTTACGGACTCTTCCAGATTGGGTCACATTCAGGTGCCATCACCCTGGAGAAGGAGATTGAGCGGCGCCACCATGGGCTACACCGCCTGGTGGTGAAGGTCAGTGACCGCGGCAAGCCCCCACGCTATGGCACAGCCTTGGTCCACCTTTATGTCAATGAGACTCTGGCCAACCGCACGCTGCTGGAGACCCTCCTGGGCCACAGCCTGGACACACCGCTGGATATTGACATTGCTGGGGATCCAGAATACGAGCGCTCCAAGCAGCGTGGCAACATTCTCTTTGGTGTGGTGGCCGGTGTGGTGGCCGTGGCCTTGCTCATCGCCCTGGCGGTTCTTGTGCGCTACTGCCGGCAGCGGGAGGCTAAAAGTGGTTACCAGGCTGGTAAGAAGGAGACCAAGGACCTGTACACCCCCAAGCCCAGTGGCAAGGCCTCCAAGGGAAACAAAAGCAAGGGCAAGAAGAGCAAGTCCCCAAAGCCCGTGAAGCCAGTGGAGGACGAGGATGAGGCCGGGCTGCAGAAGTCCCTCAAGTTCAACCTGATGAGCGATGCCCCTGGGGACAGTCCCCGCATCCACCTGCCCCTCAACTACCCACCAGGCAGCCCTGACCTGGGCCGCCACTACCGCTCTAACTCCCCACTGCCTTCCATCCAGCTGCAGCCCCAGTCACCCTCAGCCTCCAAGAAGCACCAGGTGGTACAGGACTTGCCACCTGCAAACACATTTGTGGGCACCGGGGACACCACGTCCACGGGCTCTGAGCAGTACTCCGACTACAGCTACCGCACCAACCCCCCCAAATACCCCAGCAAGCAGGTAGGCCAGCCCTTTCAGCTCAGCACACCCCAGCCCCTACCCCACCCCTACCACGGAGCCATCTGGACTGAGGTGTGGGAGTGATGGAGCAGGTTTACTGTGCCTGCCAGTGTGGGGGCCAGCCTGAGCCAGCGGTGGGAGGTGGGGCCTTGGTAATAACACTGCTGCCTCACCCAGGCACAGGGATTAGGCTGAGTGAAGATTAAGGGAGGGTGTGCTCTGTGGTCTCCTCCCTGCCCTCTCCCCACTGGGGAGAGGCCTGTGACTTGCCCTGAACCAGCTGCTGGGCCTTGTGTGTTGGGGGTGGTGGGCAGGTGAGCAGAAGTGGGGAGGGAAATGGGGAAGAAGTCTACTCCAAACCTAGGTCTCTATGTGAGACCAGCCCTAGGTGCTTCTCTAGGAGGGAAACAGGGAGACCTGGGGTCCCGTGGATAACTGAGTGGGGAGTCTGCCAGGGGAGGGGACCTCGCCATTGTGCCTTCTGTGTGTATTGTGCATTAACCTCTTCCTCACCACTAGGCTTCTGGGGCTGGGTCCCACGTGCCCTTGACCCTGACAATAAAGTTCTCTATTTTTGGAGTTTTGGTTTCTTATTTTCTGGAACTGAGAGAAGAAGCGAGAGAGACTGGAAGCAGCCCTTTGTCCTCAGGTCCTACCTCAATTTCCCCTTCCTTTCTCTTTGCCTCTTGCCATATCCTAGACCTGCCCACTGTACCCCACACTATCTTAGCCTACCATCTTGCCATCCAGCCCCATGTCCCTATCCACCTCTGGGAAAGTGGCCTTCCGATCAGCCTTCAAATGGAGGTGTCTGGCAGTGTATCCCCTTGCCCCATGTCTGTAGGGCTTTCTTCCTAAGAATGACCCAGAAAGGGTGGGTGGAGCTGTACCCAAGTCCTGCCCCATCTGAGGCTTGATTCTTCCAACCTGCTCAAACAGTTGCCTCTGACAGACCTCAGACTGGAGCACCTGGCAGGGAATAACATTCAGCCTTCCTGCCTTGGGTGAAGGCAGAGAACCTCTTGATTACACCAGCCACCTTCCCCCAGGGCAAGTCCTTCCCTCAAGTCCCTTCCCCAGCCCCTTCATCCCAACAACACTCAACACCCAGCAATTAGCTGGCTCTCCCCTGTGTCTCCCCACCATGATCACCAGCCTGGCCTGCAGGGAGCGGGGCCCAGGGGGAGGCAAGGGAATTCCTAAGTTCTTTTCATTGACCTGCCCTGCACCCCTGCTCTTAGGGGGTTCCCTGCTCATGAGCAGAGGCTTCCTAGTTCTGCCTTCTGCCTGTGATGCTACCTCCCTCCCCTCTTTCCACTCCTTGCTTTGGCCACCCTGGGTTGCTTGCTCTCACTCTCTCTCTCTCCGTCTCTCACTTCTTGCTCTCCTGGGTCTGCCCTGTCTCTGGTTGTGCCTGAGTTGGAGGAAGGCTAAATCATGGCTGAGGGGCCTCAGGCCCTAGGGGAGTCTCTGAGGCCAGAGGCAACCTATCTCCATGGTGACTAAAGAGGCTTGAGACACTCCCAAGAGGACCAGGCGCCAGCTCCCTCCTCTGATTCCATCCACAAACTCCCCTAATGTCCTGGGGGGGGCCCCAAAGTAAAAACTCCTGGGGTCCTTGGAGGAGTGGGGCCTGGGGAAGTGAGATCTAACCATGTCGTGACCTCCAACAACTCCTGACCTCCCATTCTTTCTCTTCCTTTTCTGTCCTTGCTGGCATTCCTTCCGTCTTTCTCCTATTCCTTTAGCATCTTCATCTCTTTTTCTTTCCCATGGTCTGAGGGATTGTCTCTTACTCAGCTCTAATCCAACCTAACCCATCCATGGAGCCACATTGAATGTCTTCTCCCAACATTCAGATACAACCAAACCACACCACCTGTTGTCAGCATCAACACACATAGGCCAAGTTTCCACCGAGTACTCAGCATGGTACTAGACCCTGATAAAAAAAATGGCCATACTTATACAAGACAGACAAGTGAACGCTGAGGCAATTGAGAGCCTTAAGAGTCGAATGAGAAGTGCCCTACTAAAGCTTTTCCTAACTTATTCCATGAAACTACTTATACTACTACTCACTTCCTTTTTTTTTCTTTTTTTTTTTTTTTTTTGAGATGGAGTTTCACTCTTGTTGCGCAGGCTGGAGTGCAATGGCACAATCTCGGCTCACTGCAACCTCTGCCTCTCGGGTTCAAGCAATTCTCCTGCCTCAGCCTCCCAAGTAGCTGGGATTACAGGCATGTGCCACCACACCCAGCTAATTTTGTATTTTTAATAGAGACAGGGCTTCTCCATGTTGGTCAGGCTGGTCTTGAACTCCTGACCTCAGGCGATCCACCCACCATGGCCTCCCAAAGTGCAGGGATTACAGGTGTGAGCCACTGCGCCCAACCCTCACTTCCATTTTTTTGAGTCCTTACTAGGTGTGAGGTACCATGCTAAGCACTTTGTGTGAATTAGTTCAATCAGTGCTCATAACTCTTTATGATATGGGTCATTTTAATATTCATTTTGCAGAAGTGAAAACTAGTGATGCAGCCAGATTCAAACACAAAGCAGGCGGGTCTCCTATTATCTATTATGCTATAAAAAAGGGGTTCTGTGGGGAAGTTAGTTTTGGTAGTAAGAAATTCATAATCACATTAGCCCATTAAAGGCTCTGCAGAGTCCTCCAAAAAAGGGGGAAACTGCTAGACATTTTTTTCTTTTTTTTTTTTTTTGTGGCAGGGTCTTGCTCTGTCACCCAGGCTGGAGTGCAGTGGTGCAATCTTGGCTCACTGCAACCTCTGCCTCCTGGACTCAAGCGATCCTCCTGTGTAGCTGGGACTACAGGCGTGCACCACCGCATCTGGCTAATTTTTGTATTTTCTGCAGAGACAGGGTTTTGCCATGTTGCCCAGGCTGGTCTCAACTCCTGGGCTCAAGCGATCTGCCCACCTCAGCCTCCCAAAATGCTGGGATGACAGGTGTGAGCTGCTGTGCCCAGCCCCAATTTTGTTTACCTCTTGAGTTTTCTGAATTTATTTTACCATATTGCCCCTCCCTTCCTTTGACCAGCACAGTGTGGGAAAACTTACACAAGACATGGAGATGGGCTTCTGGAAGGAGAAAGTCAGCTTGTCAATGATGAGCAGGATTAGGGCAGGGTCCTAATCACAGGGTCTCCTCACAGGGTCACCGTGTGAGGAAACTCCTGTGGCAGGAGTGAACCAAGTTGGAGGGAGGGAAGGGCAGAAAAAGGAATATTCTGGCAAGAATGGAAGGCATAAGAGAAAGCTGAAACAAGAGACTGGAAGAACTGTAGGTTGTAGAGGACATAGGTGCTTTACCAAAAGTTCTTCAGAAGGAAATAGTCCCTGAAAGCTCATGAGTGTTTTAGATGAACCGAATTTTAGAAAGTTCACTGGAATATATGGTGGGCTTAAAGGGCATAGAGATGAAGGTACAGGACTGAACCTCTTAATTTGGACTATGATGGTGGCAATGGGGGTGATGGATGGACGGATTTGGCCAAGGTTAGGGATAAAGGACCCACAGGATTCAAGGGATAATTGGATATGGGGTAAGGATGGGGAATGAGGGGAGAGCTACCAGGATTCCCAGGTAGACATCAGCCTTCTGAGTCTGGGTGATAGGATAGTGATGAGATCATTGACCATACAGAAGCTAATTGAAGAAGAATTTGGTTTCAGACATGTTGAATCTTAAGGGCCAGTAGCCAGAGCCAATTGGAAATAATCAGTAAGTGTCTAGAGCTTCAGGACTCAAAGAGTTTGAGAGAGATTTTTTGATCTGGGCTTTTATAATTTGATAGTCATAAAATTAGAGGGAACATTAAGTGTTGGGTATAACTCAACCCTCCATTTTACGGAAAAGAATCATGGGAAAAGAGACCAAGCAACTTGCTTAGTAGGCAGGACTGAAGCCTTCAATTACCAGATATGGGTTCTGCAGGGAGGTGAGACTGCTGGCCAGTATCTTGAAAGAAAACTGGAAAGAGAAGCACCAACAACCATATAGCCCCATGCCTCCCAGACCTCTCCTGGACCCTGTTCACCTCTACACCAGGTGGGCTACACTCCTTTATGGCCTCCCGGCCCCAAATGTCCATATCAGTTTTGGGGACCTTATCAGTCATCACCCAGACCCTTCAGTGTTTTAGATCAATACAAGGATTCCAAGAACGGTCGCTTATTCCTGAAGATGAGGTGGGAGCCATCTTCAGGAATGGGGATAGTGGGGAGGCAGTTCTGGGCTACCTTCCCCACAGCTCCAAAACTCCTGTCCTGACAGCCTCTTCCACCCTAGCTGCCTTGAATGGGGCTGTTAGGAGGGTAAGTCTACAAAGCCAAGGCCACCTCCCCTGGCCATCTTCATAACCTCCTATCCAGAGTTATAGAGTAAGACAAAGCACTGCCAAAGTCTTGGAGGATGGGAAGGAGCGTGGAGACTCATCAGCAGAGCCCTGGGCTTGGCTGTTTTCACCCCTGGCCTCCAGGGGCCCTGGGTCTGCGCCCTCCACAACTCCTAATTTCTGGTTGGCAGGAAAATCTGTGGCAGTCCCAAGTGGGTATTTGGGTGGCTGGCTGCTTGTGCCAAGTGCCAAGTTGAGGTTGCCAGGTTCCAGGGCTGATCGTTAACCTGTGGCAGGCATACAGGGCTGCTGGCTGGGAGCAGCCTGTAACGGTTCCACTCCCCTGACCCCTAGTCCCCAGTCCCCAGTCCCCAGTCCAAGCCTCCAAGTCTGGCTCCTCATGCCAGCAGCCCTCCCAGAAGCTACTTCCTATTTCCTGGAAGGAGTCTCCCTTTGAGACCAGCTTTCCTAATCCCTAATGGGTGCCATGCCCTCCCCCCATGTCCAGGCTCCTGGCAGAGCCCTACCCTCTCCAGTGAATATTCTATTTCCTGATGGGAGGATTGGGTAGTTTCCATTGTTCTGCTTTGTCTCCTTCCCCCAGGTGCCCTGGTTTGTTATCAGGCTCCTCCCTCTTTTTTCCACTCCCAGGCCTCTCTGGAGGGGAGTGAAGTGGGGATGGGGGGCTGAGTGGGAGGGGCCACAGCAGGGAGTCTTCAGACTGCTGCAACATCGCAAACCAGGGATGAGGAACAGAGGATAAGAAATGAAAGGTTGTCCCCTCATTTGGAAGGAGGCAGTGGCAAGAGCAGTGAGACAGGTGAGGAGCTGGAGTTTGGAGGGTGCTGTTTGGAAATGAGGGAACTAACTGTTCTGGTATTGGTGAGCTGTTTGGGAGTTAGGAGTCTGCTGCTTTTAGGAAGCTGTTCTAGAAATTGCAGGCTATGCTGGTGTTTAGAGGCTGACCTGGAATTAGGGGAGTCGGGTGGTATTATGCTACTCTGGTATTGGGCTCTACACTGTATTACAGGCCATTCTGGGATTAAAGGGAGACTTTGCCAATATTGGGAAGCTGGGTTAGAACTAGAAGGGTTGTGCTATAACAAGTGGTTGCACTGGATGAGGGTCACTGGGGTGGCATAGGGGCTATAATAACACTGGGGCCTGCGCTGTATTGGGACTTCCAGTATGTGGACTTGGCTGTACGAGGAGCGGTCCTAGAACTCAGGAGCAGTCTTTCACGGAGGCCTGTGCTTTCGGGAGGAATGTGCTATGCTAGGGCCTGGGTCTCTGTCTCTGTTGGTTGCTGTTGAGGCCTGAGTAGGATGGTGCTTGGCTTGTACTAGGGCCTGGTATGGTGGTGGGCCCTGTGGGCAAGCTGGCTGGGCAATAGTGACAATCTCTCTCCCTGCAGTTACCTCACCGCCGCGTCACCTTCTCGGCCACCAGCCAGGCCCAGGAGCTGCAGGACCCATCCCAGCACAGTTACTATGACAGTGGCCTGGAGGAGTCTGAGACACCGTCCAGCAAGTCATCCTCAGGGCCTCGACTCGGTCCCCTGGCCCTGCCTGAGGATCACTATGAGCGCACCACCCCTGACGGCAGCATAGGAGAGATGGAGCACCCCGAGAATGGTGAGGCACAGCACCATGGTCAGGGCACCCCAGGAGTGAGTGGAAGCCTGGGAATGGTGACAAGGCCTTAAACAAATCCTCTGTGTATTGAGTTCTTGTGTACTCAGTCATCATCACCGTGCTGAGGGCTTTCAGGTATACACGCATTTAATCCCCAGAACCACTCTGTGATCTGAGAACTTTATGGCACCCACTTTACAATGGAGGAAACTGAGGCTTAGAGAGGTTAAGTCACTTGCCCAGAGTCATACATCTAGAAAGTGACAGGTTTCTCTGACTCCAAAGCTATTGCATTCAGCACCATGTTTACACGGCCACTTGGGAACAGGGACCCTGAGTGTGTTGACCAGAAAGCTCACATAATGGTGAGGAAACCTTGAGAAGGTGGGTGGCGGTCCTCTGAACGGTGGGAAGGCCTTGAGAATAGAGATTGGGCCCTGGATGCTACGGGGAGGGGGGGATCAGAGAACAGAGTGACAATCTGCTGGGGAGAGGAGTGGGAGAAGGTTTGGCACCTCTTTGAGGAAGAGCAGCAGGAGGTCTGGTGAGGAGAAAGGCCTGTCTGGGAGGGATTTGGAGGGTGATGGCAAAATGGAGATGTGAGCTCGAGCAGAGGTCGGCATGGGAATGGATGGTGAGGTGTGCCGTCAGAAAGTGTGTGTGCAGTGCGTGTGCATGTGTGAAGGCGTCCATGGCAGCCTGTGGAGGGGGAGAGTGAACGAGCTAAGCCAAGATGGAAAGATTCTCTAACTTGGAGCTGTCCTCAGGTCTCACCCGCTCCCTCAACTCAAAGCCTCCCCTACCCACAAAAGATGGGAGGTTTCCCTCCCCTGCCTCAGGTACAGGGCCCTTGTCTAACTTCCCAGGCCCTAGGTCTCAGAGTGTCCTCCACCCCCACTCCGCCCCTCCATGCGTGATCTCATGCCCGTCTCGTCCTTTTTGTGCCCGCGCAGAGCCGGCTGGCCGGAGCAGGCCCTGAGGCAGAGTGCCAGGTATGTGGGAGCTGCTCTGGGGTCTGGGGTCTGTGGGACTCTGCCCAGCACCCAGCCTCGCCCACCCAGTGCCCATGCTCTGCTCTGAGCCATGTTGGGTCCTTCAACTCTGCTCTGAGCTGTAGAACCTTGGCACTTTGAGGGTTAACAACAGAGCTGTCCCCTCCTCACCTGGCACTGGCAGGAGGCCAAGCCAGAGTGGGTGGTGCCAGGGGAGCCCCTGTCCCAGGCAGTGTTGCTCAGCCATGTCCCTGGGGGGTGGGGGGGGCACTGCCTGGTGCTGTCCCTGAGCAAGGGCAGGACAGGGACAGCTGTGACAGGAAGTGCTCATGGCCCAGCCGTTCCCATGGAGATCCCCGCTGCCCAGCAACTACACCGGCTACTGCTAATGTCAGGCAGCCAACTCCTGTTCCCGTGGGTGTTCTGGGCAGGGAGCCGGGGCAAGGCCAGGGGTGGTGGCTGGTTTAGGGGCCAAAGTGAGGTGGGGAGGGGCTGCATGAGCGTGCTTGTGGATGTGAGTGTGTGCTTCTATGTGAATACCCCACATAGAAGCTTGTCCCTTCCCCCTGGGTTTAAAGCAAGGCCTTGCTGGAGGAGGGTGGGTTCAGGACCACCGGGAGCATGTGAGGCTTGAGGGGGTTCTGAAGGAAGTGATGTGCCCAATTTCATCTGAGGATAGGGGTGCCCAGTATAGTAGATTTGTGCATCCATGCCTATCTGTGTGTGTGAGAGAGGGAAAGAGAGAGAGAGATTGATTGTATCCATCAATTCAGTGAGGATGGGGGTTTCCTCAACCCCCCCTGAGGATAGATTTGCACGTTTAAGCCTGTCTGGAGATCGATGAGGCAGTATGTTTGTGCACCTGTCTGAGGACAGATTTGGTGGGTGTGTAAGAAGAGCACTGTGGGATAGGTGACGCTGGAAGGAATGTGTCTATTTAGGGCTCTGTGGCTCATGCCTGTAATTCTAGCACTCTGGGAGGCTGAGGCAGGCGGACTGCTTGAATTCAGGAGTTCAAGACCAGCCTGGGCAACATGACTAAACCCCATCTCTACAAAAAATACAAAAAATTATCCAGGCATGGTAGTGCATGCCTATAGTCCCAGCTCCTCGGGAGTGTGAAGTGGGAGGATCGCCTGAGCCTGGGAAATTGAGGCTGCAGTGAGCCAAGATCACACCACTGCACTCCAGCCTGGGTGACAGTAGTGAGACCCTGTCTTGAAGGAAAGAAAGGATAAGGCCGGGTGTGGTGGCTCATGCTTGTATTTTTTTTTTTTTTTTTTTTTTTTTGAGACGGAGTCTCGCTGTGTAGCCCAGGCTGGAGTGCAGTGGCCGGATCTCAGCTCACTGCAAGCTCCGCCTCCCGGGTTCACGCCATTCTCTGGCCTCAGCCTCCCGAGTAGCTGGGACTACAGGCGCCTGCCACCTCGCCCGGCTAGTTTTTTGTATTTCTTAGTAGAGACGGGGTTTCACCGTGTTAGCCAGGATGGTCTCGATCTCCTGACCTCGTGATCCGCCCGTCTCGGCCTCCCAAAGTGCTGGGATTACAGGCTTGGGCTCATGCTTGTAATCCCAACACTTTGGGAGGTCAAGGCAGGTGGATCACCTGAGGTCAGGAGTTCAAGACCAGCCTGGTCAACCTGGTGAAATCCCATCTCTACTAAAAATCCAAAAATTAACCAGATATGGTGGTGGGCGCCTGTAATCCCAGCTACTTGGGAGGCTGAGGCAGAAGAATTGCTTGAACCCAGGAGGTGGAGGTTGCAGTAAGCTGAGATCACGCCATTGCACTCCAGCCTGGGTGATGAGAGCAAGACTCCATCTCAAAACAAAGAAAAAGAAAAAAGATAGATTGGTGTGTGTGCATGTGTGTGTGCATGTGCGTGTGTACAGTAGGCCAGTAGGTCGATGGT
Organism: Theropithecus gelada; assembly: GCF_003255815.1. Classification (NCBI taxonomy): domain Eukaryota; kingdom Metazoa; phylum Chordata; class Mammalia; order Primates; family Cercopithecidae; genus Theropithecus; species Theropithecus gelada. The sequence goes on along the minus strand of NC_037673.1, from coordinate 138,113,703 downwards.
GGGAGGGCATGTGTCTATTCGAGGGTGTGTGTGCCTGTGAGTTCAGTGGTCAGGAAAGGGCGCATACTCCTGTCCTGAGGCGGGGTGTAGATGCCAGTGGGAGGCCATGAAGCAGAGCTTTGCAGAGGCTGTATGTCTGACAATTGTTCTTCCCCGCTTGCTCCTACAGACCTTCGCCCTTTGCCTGATGTCGCCATGACAGGCACATGTACCCGGGAGTGCAGTGAGTTTGGCCACTCTGACACATGCTGGATGCCTGGCCAGTCATCTCCCAGCCGCCGGACCAAGAGCAGCGCCCTCAAACTCTCCACCTTCGTGCCTTACCAGGACCGAGGAGGGCAGGAGCCTGCGGGTGCCGGCAGCCCCAGCCCCCCGGAAGACCGGAACACCAAAACGGCCCCCGTGCGCCTCCTGCCCTCCTACAGTGCCTTCTCCCACAGTAGCCATGATTCCTGCAAGGACTCGGCCACCTTGGAGGAAATCCCCCTGACCCAGACCTCGGACTTCCCACCCGCAGCCACACCGGCATCTGCCCAGACGGCCAAGCGCGAGATCTACCTGTGAGCCCCCTTCTGGCCGGCCGGCCCCCCTCCCCCAGCCGCCGGCCAGCTCCCAAATGGGCCCATTCCAGGGCCTCACTCTTGACCCCTTCAGCGTGGACTTCCTGGCCAGGGCCCCAAGTGGGCGTATCACTGGCCTCATGACCACGCTGGCCCTTCCCCCATGCAGGGTCCAGGTCCTCTCCCCTCCTTTCCATCTCCCAGCCCCCAGGGGCCCCTTCCCCTTTATGGGGCTTCCCCAGCTGATGCCCAAGAGGGCTCCTCTACAATGACTGGGCTCCTTTCCTTGACTTCCAGGGACCACCCCCTCGATTTGGGCAGATGGTGGAGTCAAGGGTGGGCAGCACACTTCTAACTCATTGTTACCCTCATGGCCGACCAGGGCGGGGATAGCACGCCCAATTTTAGCCCTGAAGCAGGGCTGAACTGGGGAGCCCCTTTCCCTGGGAGCTCCCAGAGGAAACTTGACTGCCAGGGGCTCCCTGAAGGGCTTTTGTTACCAAAGGTGGGGTAGGGACGGGGGTGGGAGTGGAGCGGAGGCCTCGTCTTCCCGTGCTGCTCCTGGGCTGGCCCACCTGCCTGCCACATGCCCACGCCTAGTCCCATCTGGGCCCCCCTTCCCTGCTGGTCATGCAGTGTCTGTATATAAGGACCTTGGAATGACGTCCCCATTTCTGCCTGATTTGCAACTTTTCTTGTTGATGTTGTGTTGTCTTGGGGGACCCCTCTGGGGGGGGGAACCTACCCTGTGCCCCCTCCTCCCTGCCGCAGTGCCCCCCAACCCAGGCCTCTATTGTTCCATGTTGTAAATACCCCTGGGGCCATGGTGGGATGGGGGTGCAGGCCAGGGAAACAACGGGTGGGTGGGGGTGGGGACGGGGGGAACATTTGCCTATCAGCAGAGCTGGGCTTTTATTTAATTTTTTTTAAAAATACAAATCTCTATTTTTTTGGAACTGTTGCGCTGTGCCCTGGGGGGGCATCCCCGCTCAGGCTGGCCTCCCACATCCAGATGAGCATCACAGAGGGGCCCTGAGGCTGTGGGGGGCAGCTGGACAGGGGTGGGATGACTGTGCCTCTGGCCTGGTTGGGTGAGTTGGGAGCAGGAAGGTTTGCTCAGGGGGTGGCTGGGTGCTGCTCCTGATATAGGGGGCCTGCATTCTGCCCCCTCCCTGCCCTCCCCACCCCCAGCCCCTGCCATGACTGACCCGTCAGCCTGTAAAACCACCATTGCCTTGATCTCAGGGGGTGGGAGGGCTGCCTCAGGGCACCCTGGGCTCCAGGCCCCCTTCTTCCAGTTGGGCTTCCCTTTGCCAGGGTCAGGGGTCCCATAGGGGAGGGGGTAGGGAGGTTGGGGGGCAGAGAAGCCCAGTCAGCCATGATGAGGTGGAGTTCTCTTCTTCACCTCAGGGGGCCAGGGTGTAAGGGGCGTCCTGCAGAGCCCCCATCTCCCGCTGTGGCCATCTCAAAGCCTCAGCCCCTCTTCCTTCCAAACCCCCACTGCCTTGGCCCATACCTCTCCAGCTTCCTAGGGGCCCAGGCTGGGAGGCTGGAGACTCAGGGTATGGCCCTTGCTTGACTTAGTCTAAGCTTGGGGAGGTGGTCCAAGATTGGGAGGGGTGGGTACAGGCTGCGGGGTCGTCTGGTGCCTTTGGGAGCTGTGCTGCTGGGGTCTTGACTCCTGTACAGAGACCCCACCCCCACCCAGGAAACGCCAGGGGGCTGAAGAATCACCCTATTTATCTGCCCCTTACCCCTAACTTGGTTTGGGGTGACAGTGCTAGGAAGAAGAGCATTGTTAGGCTGGTAGCCCTGGCATACGCAGCCCTTCTATGGAGGGGAAGGGGTAGAATGGGATGGGGTGACAGCAACCAGGTCTAGGGGTTGGCCAAAGGCTCCTTTCCCTTGGGGAAGCCCAGGAAATGGGCTGGGGGCTTGTTAAAGAGACAGCCCCTTTCCCCTGCACAAATGGGGCAGGTGCAATAGTCTTGGAGTTGGTAGTATTGGGTGCCCTGCTGGTCGAACAGCGGCCTCCAGGATTGTCCTGGGTCCTGGAGGTCAGGATTTGGGCAAGAAGATTGTATGAGGCCCATTTGCTTGGTGGAGAAGGTGGTCCAGACAGGCGGCTTTCCTGGGGTCAGTGGACTCCCACTGGAAGCTCCTAGTGGCCTGGGTACCTTGCCCTGGTCTTAGAGACCCCTGAGCACTGAGCGGAAGAGCAGAGGAGCATTTTGCACAATGGAGAAGCCAGAAGAAAGAGGGTGGCCCAGATGGCTGGGAGGGCTGAGAAGCCCTTCCCACAGGCAAAGAGAGTCCCCAGCCCCCTGGTTGGGGCCAGGGCACTGGGTCTGTCACTAACTGGGCACTGGAGAGATGAAACCAAAGGTGGGCAGGGGATGGCGACAGCACTGGGGACTATCCCTGTGGGTCCTAGGTCTGTGAAGCCCCTCCCCAATGCCTGTGTCGCGTACAGTTTTATGTACCAATAGGCGACATTTGGCCAGAGGAAAGCCCCCCTCAAACCCAGCCTGACCCAGTCTGTGTCTTCCTAGAGGGGACCTAGTCGGTCCCCATCCCCCTACTTCAGGGCATGTCTCTTGGTAGGGGTAGGGTATATGGGGACATATTTCTCTCCTAGCGTCCCTGAAGCATGTCTCACATCCCAGGGTGGGGAGAAGTTCTCTGGGCATCCCTCACCTCTGGGGGCTCTCTAGGCCCTATCTCTCCCCTTGGGAGCCTCTGGGGCACATGTGTTCCCGCTGAGGACCACAGGAGCATGTCTCCCCCCATTACCCAGGCTCTCTGGGGAGCCTGTTTTCCTCCCAGGGTTCCTGGGGGTACTTAAGGCAAGTCAGTCTGGGGCCATCTCTCTTCCCAGGGAAGGGGGCTATCTCTGAAGCATGTCTGGGAAGGGATGTTTCTGGCCCTGCCCCCATCTCTTCTATGGGGGTTTCTCTGCCCTGCAGCACTTTAGGATGAGGCTGGGCATCTCTGAGTTGTCTTTTCTCCTAGGAGCCCTGGGATACCTCTCTCTCCCGAGGGTAGGGCCTCTGGAGCCATTTCTTCCCTGGGTCGGGGCTGTCTCCGGGTGTTGGGAGGGCTTGTGTTGGCCATGAGAAAGTCTCTTAAGGGGCGTCTCCACTGGGGACTTCTCTGGGAGGGGGGACTGTGTCTCGCCCGTGGGGTTTCGGGCGGGTGTGTCTGCCCATGGGGAGGGGAGACTGTGTCTCCTCTCCTCAGGTTATCTAGTGGGGAGGGGGGCCGTGTCTCTCTCGTGTGTAGGGGGGTGGGGGTCGGGGTGGGGGGTTTTGGGCGCGTCGGGTGCCCACATTGGGGTCGTGTTTCTCTTGGTTCGTGCCACTTCCCACCGCCTCGCTCCTCCCGGGAAGGGCCCCCGCCCCGCTCCACCCCATCCCTGGCGCTGCGAGCACAATCCCGTTGATTTGTAATGATTTCTGTCTCTTTCCGTCTTTCTCTTTCTCTGACCCCCCCACCCCCACCCCCACTCCCACTCCCACTCCCACTCCTCCTCCCCATCCCCGCTGCGAGCATGCGCAGGCACCGCCCCTACCCTCTCCGGTTCGGTTCGTTTCCGGTTTGTTTGCTGAGCTGTCAATGAAAGACCCGTGTAATTATTCCCGAGCTTTACAATAAAAGTGTGAAAACCGGAGCCCACTCCGCTTCTTCCGGGTCCTCGGGCCTGCGTCCCGTGGAGAGTGGGAGCTAAATCTGGAGACCTTGGAAAGGGCTGGGGGACGCGAGGGACAAGAGACTGAGACCCGCACTGGTATTAATCGGGGATGGGGTCGAGCTGACGCGTTCTGAGGACAGACCCCTAGTCCATACACCTCAAAGAGACCCCTGCCGGATCCTCTGGGCCCGATCTGCTGTGGGCACCCCCTCCCCCAAGAACTCAGGTGCAGGACGGGGTGGGAGGTGACCGCCGGGGAGGTTTTGTGCTGCGCTGCCTTCTTCCCCGGGCGACCCCAGGACGTGCAGTCGTTCCCGGGTGTATCCATTACCGCTCCCCACTCTTTGGCAACGAGTGTGAATTGCGGAACTGGATGGGATAAGGGGCGGGAGACATCTCTCTGTCTGTCGCGTTCTCCCACGCTCAGGAACGAGGGTTGGAAGTCGATTTAGGGGAAAGGAACAGAAAAGGTCTCAGCCTTGGTCTCCGACTGCGCTCCCCTCCCCCCTTCCGGGCTCGACCGGCCCCGGCCTCCCCCGTCCGGCTCCCGGGTAAACACCGGCTCCGGAGAGGTCGGAAAACAGAGACCGGATCAGCCGGTTCCTGGCCCCGCCTCCCAGGGCGCTGCTCCCTCCTCCGTCCCTCCCCCACCACCCGCTCCGCGTCGCGCGCTTTTGCTCGGCCAGCGTCCTCGCTCCCTAGGCCGGTACTGTGTGGGCCTCGCTCCGGACCCCGAGGTCGGTCCAGCCGCTGGGATTAGCCGACCCAGGGACTAATCCCGGATGAGCCTCGTGTAAACCCGGATCGACCGCGGGGACGGCGGGGGTTGCTGGCACCCCTTCATCCGTTCCCAGACGCGGAGCATCGCGGGGCCTAGAGCCCACCCCGAGGCTCCTTGCTGCTTTCGGAGAGACCCGAGTTGTATCTGCAGTTGGGGGCGGAGCGGGGCAGGAGATGAAGAAGGCAGGGCCGGGATCTGACGCGCCGAGAGCCTGGCCGCGGGGTGACCGGGGTGTGGGGCGGAAAGGCAGAGATCTCTCGGGCAGTATTTGAATCTACGGGGTTAACTCAGCTCCCTAGCTCAGTCTGCAACCGAAGCTCCCTACCTATCCTTCAGTTACAGAATCACAGACCCTCCCCCTACCAGTGGCTGTGGCAACCCTTTCCTAAACCTGAAGCCTCACCTCATTAGAAGAGGCGCTGAATCAGCGGGGGAGGGCCCCGCATTGTCTCCACCCCTGACTTGACCCTACAGTGGAAGGTGAGGAGTTCCTTCTGTTAAGGCCTAGCCCAGGAAAAGGTGTCTGAAGTTAAGGAAGTTGGAGGAGATGTGGTGGCCGACTGGGTACCAGAATCCTGTCACTGGTTGATTTACTCATTCTACAAACATTTCCTGAGCCCCTCCCATGTGCCAAACCCGCACAGGGTACTGGACCCCAAGAATGACACACAGTGTCTGTGGGAAAGGCAGACAGGTAAACAATGACCACATCTTGTGTTTGGCCCTGCCTTGAGCCGGAAATTCTGGCAGGAGACCCAAAGGCGCTGTCCTCTCCAAAGTCTAGAGGCTTCCTGGAAGGGGTGGTGCCAGAGCTGAGTTTCAAAGGGCAAATGAGGGATAGGCTACTGAGGAAGGGGTCAGCCTTGCAAGCTGAGGAGGAGTGTGTGCCAGGGACTGGAGGTGGAGGAGGAGGTGAGGTGGCTCAGGACAGGAGAAGCTGGAGAAGAAGGCAGGGGCCACAACTAACGACCTGCTGGTCAATTTAAAGTGCTTGGATTGAGGGGTTGGGGAGGAGCCACTTACAGATTTTAAGCCTATAAAAGAAAAGGTCAGATTTACATTCTTCCAGATTCTGTGTTCCTCCCTTCGCTGCCCCAGGTTTCTCTGGGTTTGCTTGGGTTGGGAGTGGAGATACACAGGCAGACAGACAGGAAGAGGAACCACGTGCAGTTTAGACTGGTTAAGAATGGTGCCTGGCTGGTCAGGGTGGCTCACACCTGTAATCCCAGCACTTTGGGAGGCCAAGCTGGGCAGATCACGAGGTGAGGAGTTCAAAACCAGCCTGGCCAACATGAGGAAACCCCATCTCTACTAAAAATATCAAAATTAGCTGGGCATGGTGGTGCGCACCTGTAATCCCAGCTACTTGGGAGGCTGAGGCAGGAGAATCGTTGGAACCCGGGAGGCAGAGGTTGCAGTGAGCCGAGATTGCACCACTGCACTCCAGCCTGGGCAACAGAGCAAGACTCCTTCTTGGAAAACAAAAGAATGGTCCCCATTTTCTGTCACACTTAGAGTCAGGGAGACCTATGTTAGAAATTTGACTATACTTCTTTCTAGTGGCATGACCTTGGGTAGGTGGCTGAGCCTCAGTTTCTTCCTCTGTAAGGTGGGAATAATAGTGCTTACCATCACCAAAGGTTATTGTGGGGCTTCAATGAGATAATTTGTCCACTTTTTTATCACACATCTAGCACCTACTAAGTGGCAGGCACTGTGTCAGGTGCTAGCATTATGGTGCTGAATAAGACAGGCATGATGCCTACTCTCTCTCTGGGAACTTGCATTCTAGAGGAAAAGACAGACAATAAACAAATAAATGAGATAATTATAGATTGTGTTAAAGTGCTGTGAAGGAAACAAACAGTGGGACATGAAGGAGGATAACTGGAGGTGGGGGAGGGGAAGGGACTGATTTACCCAGCCTAGCCAGGGAAGCTTCCGTGAGGAAACCTGAAGGTTGGCCAGTGTACTCCAGCCTAGGCGACAAGGTGAGACCCTGTCTCAAAAAAAGAAAAAAACCCTGAAGGTTTAGAGCTTGGCAAACTGCAGGGAAATTGCCTTCAAAGGCCCTGAGGTGGGAGAAAAGAGCATTGCCGCAGTACTCTAAGATGCTAAGCTTCCTGAGGGCAGTTACCTGGGTCTCTTTTCTTCTAACCTTCTGGGCAAAGTGAGTAGAAATGGAGGGGAGTTGGCCGGGTGTGGTGGCTCACACCTGTAATCTCAGCACTTTGGGAAGCTGAGGCCGGCAGATCACCTGAGGTCAGGAGTTTTTGATCAACAGGAGCCTGATCAACATGGAAAAACCTCGTCTCTACTAAAAAAAAGAAAAACAAAAATACAGCTGGGCGCGGTGGCTCACACCTGTAATCCCAGCAGTTTGGGAAGCCAAGGCAGGCGGATCACAAGGTCAGGAGAGCGAGACCATCCTGGCTAACATGGTGAAACCCCGTCTCTACTAAAAATACAAAAAAATTAGCCGGGCGTGGTGGCGGGCACCTGTGGTCCCAGCTACTGGGGAGGCTGAGGCAGGAGAATGGTGTGAACCCGGGAGGCGGAGCTTGCAGTGAGCCGAGATCTTGCTACTGCACTCCAGCCTGGGCGACAGAGCGAGACTCCGTCTCAAAAACAAAAACAAAAAAATTAGCCGAGCATGGTGGTGCATGCCTGTAATCCCAGCTAATCAGGAGGCTGAGGCAGGAGAATCGCTTGAACCCAGGAGGTGGAGGTTGCAGTGAGCCGAGATCACACCATTGCACTCCCGCCTGGGCAGCAAGAGTGAAACTATGTCTCTAAAAAAGAAAAAAGAAATGGAGGAGAGTTTCCATCCTGCTGGGCCAACCCACTTCCCCTCCAACCTCATCCCCTGGAGTAATATTGGGGAGATGCGGGCTTCATAAGTCAGCCCATCTGTCCAGCTTAATCTTCCAGCTGTTCTATAGCTGCCCCCAACCCCCCTCCCAGTTTCAGGACAGGTCTCAGCACACTTTTTCCCAGTGGGTTCTGGAGTTCCTAGTCCTCTTGGGCAGGAGGGGCAGGTTAGGGCCCCTCCAGAATCTGCCAGTCCAGATCCTGGATGAAACAGAATTTAGTATCCGACTTGCAGGGGCCAAGGGGAGGATGTTTCCCAGATGAAGATGAGCAAGGGCTTTAGGGGCTTAGGCCTTTTGGAGTTTCCCCTTGGCCTGGGTCTTGCTTCAGGGAGGTGGCCTGGATCCCTGTCTGGTTCACCCTCAAAGAATGTTTCCTGGAACATGGATGCATTTCACATACAGCCGCCCGCCCCTGCTGCAGAGCGCACACAGCTCCTCTCACACACACTCACCATCCAGCTGCACCGTGCATCTCCATGGCAACCAGTAGGCCTGGTCCATGGATGTTAGAAATGAGTGCCAGAGGAAGAGGAGAGAGAGAGGGAGAGGGAGAAGGGGAGAAAGAGAAATAAAGAGACTTAGAAAGATAACCTCCCAAGGAGAGGCCTACCCTTTCCTTACACCCCTCGCCAGGAAGACGTGATTCGGGCCCTGAGGATGGAGGAGCTCAGGGTGGGGACTAAGCAGTAGATTAGGGGCTGTCTGGACACAGGTAATAGGGCACAGTGGGCAGTGAGGAGCGGGCAGAATAAAAGGAACTTTCTTGACGGTCTGGAGTCTTGGGATAAGAATACTTGGTCTAGGTGAAAAAGGCAGATGGGGGTGGGTGGGTAGGGGTGGGAGATTTGGGGAAGCTACTTTCTCTTCTTCCCGGCCTAATTGACTGTTCAGTCCAAAACCACCTCTTAGTCACTTAGTCTAATTAGAATTGTTCTGGAGAAGACAGTGGAGGAGGGGAAGGAGAAGCAGGGGTGTGAAGGGGGAGGGTGGGTGGAGACAAAGCTGGGTGAAGGTGGGGGTGGGAGTTCCTTCCACCACCTGCCATCCATTCTATCGCCACCCAATGGATGGGGTGGGCTGTGACAATACAGGCTGATGGGTCACTCTAACAGCGCCCCAGCTGCCACTAGCACCCCCTCACGCCCACTTGCTTTTTACTCTGCCCCTTCTCATCTGTCTCCATGTATCTCTGTCTCTAGCTCTAGCTCTCACTCTCACTCTCTCTCCTGCTCACCCTGTCTAGCTCCTCACCTTCCTGTCTCCCCTTCCTGGGAGTCTCCTGACCTCTAGCCACCAATATTTGTCTATGGAACAAATAAAGGATATAGGATTGCTGATCTGGGCCGATCCACTGGGGAGTGGAGGAGGAGCAGGGGGAGGGGATTATACTGAGAGGAGCCCTGTCTTTGGGGAGAAAGAGAGAGTAGGGTGGATGCTGGCCTGGCATGAGTCCCCTGGCCACCCACCCACACAGGTCAGGGGGTGTGTATGTGTGAGTTTGGTCTTGAGCTGGAGGGGCTGACTCTCTCAGACAAGTTACTTAATCTCTCTGTGCATCACTTTTTCTAACTATGAGATGAGGATAATACATTCCAAAAATGCAGTGTGGATTTAAGGTGAGAATGCACGTAAGTTGCTTAGCATGGTATATTGTAAGGGCTCAATAAATGGCAGCTTTTATCATCACTCCAGACTCCTGTCCTTTCTCTGGGGTCCTTCTGGAGCCAGGACATCTGCATCTTCCAATCCCCTCCTCCTGCTGCTGCTTCTCCATTCTTGGGGGGCCCAAATTGCCTCTCAGTTCCCGGACCCATTGCCCTTGCCCGGCTCCCAGGGCTACTCACTACAGTGTCCCCATGCAGGGGATGAGACTGGGATCCTGACCTCTGCCTACAAGGTCTGGAAGGACACACCTCTCCTCCAGCTTAGGGTCTGTTTTTCCCTTCTCTGCAGGCCTCAGAGGGGAAGAAAGGGGACAGCCATACATGATGTAGGGGAAGCGTACTTGCTGAGAGGGACAATAAGGGATGAGCAGCGTCCAGAAGCCTAAATATTTCATGGGGCTGCAGCACTGGGAAGGGCAAAGTCCCTGAGCTGTGTTTGTGCATATGCGCGTGACTCCACATGGCTTGGAGCGGTTCCATATGCCCAATGCCCTCCTTACCCCCCAACCCTCAAAATGCTACACTCAGGAAAGCTGCTCTCGTGAACCCTTTCCTGGCCAAGATCCCTCCAAAACCTTCCCAGCACATGTATATTTCATTTCCTATCGCTGTAGTAGTTCCTATGGCTTTTAGGCTGTTTACACAGTCATGTCTTTTTTTGCCCCTGTGTTCAGTGTTCCGCCCACCCCCCAGGGATAAAAAAAGACACGACTCCCAAGGACTGGTACCCTTAACCCTCCTTCCCTCACCCTTATCAGGAGACCCCTGTAGCTGGAAAAAGCTGGTGGGTTGGGAGCAGGGGCAGAGGTTGGGGTGGTAGGGGGGAGGCCGAGGTCTCCTGAGTTTATATCTCTGTCATGGTTGACTAAGGAGGAAGGTGTGCAGCAGAACAGGTGGGAATGAGGGGGACAGCTTCCGAGTCTAGTGGCTTCCATGCCCCCTGCTTGCAGATGAGCTGGGGGACTGCCTCTGCCAAACCTCTGCCTCAGGGTAGTCCCTGTAGGGCTGCTGTCTATGACCCTTTCCTGACAACATATCTAAGGGAATAGAAGGTGTCTCTTTCAATCTTGGTCAAAGGCCCCCCTTGTCCCTTTCCTTGACCATATTCCAATCTATGATTATTTAATCTTTTTGTACATTCAATTTCTGCCTCTTCCCACTAGAATAAAAGTTTGCAGGAGGCAAGAACCTTGTTTAACTTATTTACCACCACCAAAAATATTTGTTGCATGAATACATGAATGAGTGAATGGAAGGAATTCTGCTTGGAGATTCTGTAAGCCAGAGCAAGAAAAGGGAGGGAGAAGGAGGGCAGGCCCCAGATGAGTAGGGCTGTAGGTGAGAACTGTGGTGAAAAGAGGGAAAGAGGGTTAGAAGGTGAAGAGAGTGGGTGGGATGGGTTGGGAGGAACAATGGGGAAGAGGAGGGACCTGGGATGGAAGTAGATGGAGCTAGAACCAGGAGGCATGGACTTTAGGGGAAGGGATTCAGGTCCCCAGAGGCCCCAGAGGCAGGGGCTTTGGGTAGGAGGAAGGCAAACCTGGAATAGGGAGCCAAGGACAGGGTGTGTCCTTGGCAAGGGCAAGGGGAAACCTGAAATTCAGGTCGGGGCCACAGTGAGTAGAGTGCAGGGACCCACCAAGAGCAGCCGAGTCATAAGGATTTCCCAGGGCCTGCTGGCACTACCAATGTCCCTACAACTCACTCATCCCCAGATCTCCTCCCCTTGCCCTTCTAAGCCCATAAACAGGAAATGCCCCAGGCTGGGCTGGCCAGGCTGCTCTTACAGAAAGAGCCAGGGATCTTCCTCTGGCTGGGAAGGGTGCACAAAGCCACAGGGGCTCCTGACCCTTTGATTACCCATGCTTTACCCCGGGAGGCCCCTTCGGAAGCCTCGTCTTCCCAAATCAAAGGTGATGACAATATTAACTCATTAGCACTAAGCCCCTAGAGGAAACTGGATTTGAGGGGTAATCTTTTCACAGGGCCCCACATTGTTCCTTGGCCCTCTCCCCAGCCCAGGGGCTTCCTGAGAAGGCAGGCAAGGGACAGGGGAGATAGCCTGGAGGCTGCGGGGTGGGGAGATTCACCTGAGAAGCAGTGTCTCCCCGGGAATTGGCCAGAGTGGCTATGTGTGCAGGGATGGGGGTGAGGGAGCAGAGGAGATTGGAGGTGTGCACCTGCGGTGGTTGTCATGGTAACCTGGCCCAAGGGGGTGGCCTCTCCCCCAAAGCCCTATAAAGCTTGGAACACAAGAGTGGAGACACACATACATACATACACACACACACACACACACACACACACACACACACACACGGTTTTGCAGAACTCTACTCCTGGGTTCTCTCTACTCCTCAGCTGCCCCTCTTCTCTCTACTTCTCTGGGTGAGGCTGACACGAGGGAGGGGGCCTTGGGAAGAGGATGTGTCAGGGTGCCAGCAAGGGGGAAGCCCTCCATAAGGTGGGTAGGGGGTGTGCTTCGCAAATGTGTGGGTTCGTGTGGGATTATGTGTGCAGCGTAGCTGGGTGGTGTCCCCGTATCCGCAGAGGACATGTATATACCCAGGTGACCCAGTCCCAGTCCTGCAGTCAGACCACACAGGAGAGGGATTTGGGAAGGATGATTATTAACAAAGACAACACTAATCACAGTTATCTTTATTTTTTTTTTTTTTTTTTTTGTTTTTGAGACGGAGTCTCGCTGTGCTCCCAGGCTGGAGTGCAGTGGCGTGATCTTGGCTCACTGCAAGCTCCGCCTCCCGGGTTCACGCCATTCTCCCGCCTCAGCCTCCCAAGTAGCTGAGACTACAGGCGCCCGCCACCACGCCCGGCTAGTTTTTTGTATTTTTAGTAGAGACGGGGTTTCACCATGTTAGCCAGGATAGTCTCGATCTCCTGACCTCGTGATCCACCCGCCTCGGCCTCCCAAAGTGCTGGGATTACAGGCTTGAGCCACCGCGCCCGGCCATCACAGTTATCTTTAATTGAGAGTTTATTAAGTTCCAGCTATGTGGTTGTGGTAAACATTTTACAGGCAGTGTCTCATTTGATTCCCACAACAGTAGTACAAGGTAGAAACTATTAGCCCCATTTACAGATGAGAAAACTGAGATTCTAAGAGGTTAAGTAACTTGTTTCAGGTGAATGAGCTGGAAAGAGGCCAAGACTCTGTAGGAGGGGAGGAGGCACAAGACAGGGGTGCCAGCTGCTGAGGCCACTAGTCCTGTCCCCAGGCTCCAGGGGTCACTCATGCCCATGTGTCCCCATGCTTCCTGGCAGGACTGATCTGGTGCCATGCCAAGAAGCAGGGCTTGGGAACTTCAGATCCTGGTGCCTGCCTGGACTGAGCCAGGCTGGTCTGGGGCAGCTGAGGGCACCTGTGAGAGTGCAGGGGTACACCAAGCAGCGGGCATTGTGATTGGCACGAGCCAGGGGAACGACTGGCAGCCTTGTTCCTGGTAAACACGAGGAGAGGTTACTTCACAAGGAAACAGTAATTAACTTTAATTAGCACCTTGCATCTCAGAATATTATTAACATCTCAATTTCTCTAATCAAGACAGCAGGAGAGGGGCGGCATCTGCTTTGCTGACTCCTTCCTGGCCATGCTCCCTGGCTTGGTTTGGGTTCCTGCCCAGCCCCCACCCCCTGGAAGGTGCCCAGGAGTACCTCCTCAGAGGCTAGTTGCCAAGGGGAGCCTGGGCTGAAGGGCAGAGAGCAGGTACGGGCCAGGGACACACCAGCCAGCCCCAGCAGATGCAGGGCAGCAGGGCAAGGGCAGGGCTCTTTACCTGCCATCTTATCTTTCCAAATAGACTCTAAGCACCGAGGACAGTGAGGCTTCTGTTCCCAATCCCAGGAATACACATGGCTGCCTTTCTATTTTCCCTTCCTCTCTTTCTTCCTTACCCCTTTCCTCCCTCCCTTCTTTCCTTTCTTTGTTTCTTCTCTTCGCTCCTTCTCCCTCCCCTCCTCTCTCTCTCCCTTCTTTTCTTTTTCCCACTCTCTCCCTCACGCTCCCTGTCCTCTCCACTGGAATTCTCCATTTTAACAAGCATTTATTAAGCAGCCCTTATAGGACAAGGGCCCTGCTCCCACAACTGGGGGTACAGTAATGGGCACAGGATAAATCCTGCCCTTGGGGAGTTTAGAATCCCACAGGAGAGATAAGGCTTGGGTATAAAGAACTCTCATCGGCCGGGTGCGGTGGCTCAAGCCTGTAATCCCAGCACTTTGGGAGGCCGAGATGGGCGGATCACAAGGTCAGGAGATCGAGACCATCCTGGCTAACACGGTGAAACCCCATCTCTACTAAAAAAATACAAAAAACTAGCCGGGCGAGGTGGCGGGCGCCTGTGGTCTGAGCTACTCAGGAGGCTGAGGCAGGAGAATGTCCTAAACCCGGGAGGTGGAACTTGCAGTGAGCTGAGATCCGGCCACTGCACTCCAGCCTGGGCAACAGAGCAAGACTCTGTCTCAAAAAAAAAAAAAAAAAAAAAAAAAAAGAACTCTCATCTGGGCTTCTTACTGACAGGCATCATAATGGCAGGGCAGATAAGGGGCTGAGGGGTTGTAGGAGGGAGGGGGACATAGGAGGGACCAGGGCCCTAGTTGTGGGGCACCAAGGCACACGGAGGGCAGCAGGATCCAGAGGCAGCGAGGACATTTGGTGCTGTTCAGCCCTCTTTAGAAGGCCATCACAAGGGAAGTCCCTGAGGGTGCAGAAAGTAACTCTCTTCATTATACCCACCCTCAATGGCTGTTAACCCTGCCACGTGTCTGATATTAATAACTGACTGTCCTCCTTTGTCTAATTACAGCGGCCTGCTGCTTGCACAATTTGTTATTTATTTGGCAGTGTCCTCAAGGCTATCTCCCTAGTCCATCCAATTTGTATTTATTGAGCACCTACTATGCCTGGAGGGCTGAGTCTGCCCTGGAGTAGGCTTCCAGTGCTGGAGCTCCTCTCTACAGAGACTGGAGGGATCAGGAGAGAGCTGCCTACAGGCCTGGGCATTTCAGAAAAAAAACAAAAAACCACAATACATACACACACACACACACACACACACACACACACACACCCCACACACAGAGAGAGGAACCTGGCAGTATCAGCAGGAGGTTCCCCGTAGGGAAGAGTCTGGTTCCACATTGGCCTCATCAGCACCCCTGCCCTGCTGCTGTACTTGTGCCCACAGTGTCGTCTTTGGGCACCCTCCCACAACTCCATGTCTATTTTTATACCGTTTAGAGGATAGCGTCAGAAGACTAAAGTCCAACTATAAATCTTGTCCAACATTAACCCAGAGGGCAGGTTAAATGTTCAGTGGAGACCCCAATCTCAAACCCATCTAGCTGGGACAGCACACACCATTTGATTTTGTTATTTACCTTGGTTCAGAAAACTGATCCCACATCAAGTTGCCAGGTGCAAAGTGGGACGGGTTATATCTGACCACTCAGCTAATGTGGGCCATAGAACAGGGATGGGCATTTGCTTTTCCTTTGCTGTCACTCTATTCCCCAGTTATGATCGACTTTCCTGGAGGCCTACAAGATTTTACTTATTTAATTCTCATAGTCACCTTAAAAAGTGGGAATTATTATACCCATCTTACAGTGGGGGAAACAAGACAAAGAGATGAAGTCACATAGCTGGTAAGAAAGTGAAAGCATGGTGGGACAAGAACTGCTGGATCACTTCCTCAGTTTTGATCTCCACACTTCATTGGGGGACCTCCGTCCTCCTGGAGCTTGAGTGCTGTGGAGGGGCGATGCTGGGCATGGCCCCTGCCCTTAAGGAAAATCACTTGCCAGTTAGAAACTCTAGCTCTTGGCCAGGCGTGGTGGTTCATGCCTGTAATACCAGCACTTTGGAAGGCCAAAGCAGGTGGATCACCTGAGGTCATGAGTTCGAGACCAGCCTGGCAAACGTGGCGAAACCCCATCTCTACTAACAATACAAAAATTAGCTGGGCATGGTGGTGGGCACCTATAGTCCCACCTACTTGGGAGGCTGAGGCAGGAGAATCACTTGAACCCAGGAGCAGAGGTTGCAGTGAATCAAGATCGCACCACTGCACTCCAGCCTGGGTGACAGAGCGAGACCTCGTCTCAGGAAAAAAAAAAGAAAATTTTAGCTGTCCTTCTCCCTCTCTCTCTACAGTTCCTCCCCACCTCCAGCCCCAGCTCCAGCTCCAGCTCCTCAGGGCAGGGGGCTGGGCCTCTATAATTGTAGAGTAGTCCGCACAGGCGGGGAAGAATCTGAAGTTTCCAAAGGCCTTTTTGATGTTGATGATTATGGTGATGACGAGGCTGCACGTCTCCTTCCAAGACTGGGGCCTTTCTTTGTTTCTCTCTCCGTCGAGGTCTCTCTCTCTCTGCCCTGAGGACTGGTGTTGTCAGAGGACCAGCATTTGCTCCTCTTTTGGGGAGGAAGGCGAGGGACTTGGCCAAAGTGAAAGCTGGGGAGTCAGCCCTGCGTCACCTTCCCGGCGCTGGGCTCGGGGTAGCGCGGATGTGATCATTAGCATAACATTTGCATAAGGAACAATTGAGGAGATTGGAGTTGAGCCTCAGAGGAAACACCTGCAAAGAACAGTGAATGAAAGCTTCTACCCCCACCCTGAGATGTTTCCTACAAAACCCCCCAGGATTGGGGAGGAGGGCAGGAACCCAACGCGACTAAAGATGATGATGATTGGTTGGAATTCCCAGAGGGCCTACTAAGCGCTAGGCACTGAAGTGAATGTTCTATTTCTCTTGATAAAATGTACTACCCTGGGTGGTACATTTTGTAAGCCCCATTTTACAGAGGAGGAAGCTGAGGCTCAGCTTCCCACCCCAGTCATATAGACTATGTTAGTGGTATGGTTGCGCTTTGGAATCAGGTCATGTGACTCAGTGCTTTCCACCTGTCACAGTGGGACAGGGTACTCTGGGCTGACCTTCAGGACCAAGATCCAGTCTCCACGGGTTCTGGGGGATCCTGGGAGGCTCCGAACCAGAGCCCAAAGACAGGCTCCAGCACACAGACACACATGGTCGTGCACACATGCCCAGCCGCTTTGCCTCTCCCCGACCCTGCTTCTAGAGGCAGAAGAGCTGGCTGACTTGGCCCATAACCAGGTTAGCCAAGATCCAATTAACTAGTTAGCGCAGGCAGAGCTGGGGGCAGGCAGGGCGCAGAAGAGCAGGACGGATGGGTTGGGTAATGTGCAGAGACAGCCAGAGACAGTGGCTCCGCTCTAACCTGATAAGCAGCTCCCAGCATCAAGGTGCCCCGCCTGGCAGGCTGAGCAGCCTCGATCTGGGGTGGCTGGTAGGGGAGCTGGGTCAGCCTCTGATCCTCGTACCCCATCACACACACAGTTCACAGCCGCTCAGCCTCTGGCCTCCCCTGAGCAACCCTCACTCCTGCTCTGTCTCCTTCCAGGGCTGGGAGGCAGGCAGCTTCTGGGAGATATATTTTCATCCAAATGAGGTCAAAGTAGAAAGCTGGGAATATCTGTCATCGTGCAAGAATGGTATGGGTGCAACAACCACCTCAAGGCGGAAAGGTGGGGGCAAAGCTGCTGGAGGAGTTAATGGGGGAGGTGAGGATAACAATAGCCACTATTTATGGAGTTGGCTGAGTCAGGCATGCTGCAAACCATTTATGTGTACTATCAGGTACTATTAGAATCCCCATTTTGTAGATGAGACAACTGAGGCTTAGAGCAGTTTAGAAACTTGTTCAAGCTCATATATCTGTCACGCTGCTGCCTCAGGCTCAAAAGTGCCACACTGCAGACCACCCCTGAAATTAGGTCTAGGACTACCAGTATTACCGATAACAGTCCTACTTGCTTTTGTATCTCACCTTAGAGTTTTCAAAGGCTTTTTGGATTTATGCTGATGACAGGCCCATAAGGTAGATGCTTTCTTTCTAACGTCCATTTTACAGATAAATGAAATTGAGGCTTGGAGAGGCAAAGTGACTTGTCCCAAGCCTCACAAGTGGTAAGTAACAGTCAGAGCGTGAACCCAAGGCTGGGTCTGTCTGTCTGTCTTTTTCTTTCTTTCTTTCTTTCTTTCTTTCTTTCTTTCTTTCTTTCTTTCTTTCTTTCTTTCTTTCTTTCTTTCTTTCTTTCTCTCTTTCTTTCTTTCTTTCTCTCTTTCTCTCTTTCTCTCTTTCTCTCTCTCTCTTCCTTCCTTCTTTCTTTTCTTTCGTTCTTCCTTTCTTTGTTTCTTTCCTTTCTTTCTTTTTTTGTGAGATGGAGTCTTGTTCTGTTGCTAGGCCAGAGTGCAGTGCTGCAATCTCAGCTCACTGCAACCTCTGCCTCCCGGGTTCAAACGATTCTCCTGCCTCAGCCTCCCGAGTAGTTGGGACTACAGGCGTGCATCACCACACCCAGCTAATTTTTATATTTTTGTAGAGATGGGGTTTCATCATGTTGGCCAGAATGGTTTCAATCTCTTGACCTCGTGATCTGCCCGCCTCGGCCTCCCAAAATGCTGGGATTACAGGCGTGAGCCACCGTGCCCAGCCTTGGGCCAGGTCTTTCTAAATTCTAGTCTAGTACTCTTGAGAAGACAATGGAAAAAAAAAAAAAATTCCCATCCCAAAGTCAAGGTGGGCCATGTATCTGTTTAGCTGCGTATCACAAGCTTATTGGAAGCCAACTGTGTGCAAGACACCATGCTGGGCATGGCCATTCAGGGGTAGAGAAAGCAAATGGCTTCTTGCCTTTATGGAGCAGATGGAGAGGAAAGCCCTGAAATTCAGTGTGTGGGGACTTGGGGCTGCCTTGGTCAGGGGATTCCAGGGAATGAAAGGCCAAAGAAAGATATCCTTTCTTTGCCTCTTACGGCACCAGACCATCTCTGGTTTGATTTCCTCGTGTTTTTCAGAAGCTGCACCTAAAGTCAAGAAAGTTAAGTAACCTCTCAAGGTCACACACAAAGACAGAAATGCAAGCCAGTTCTCCTGACTTTAAGGCTCCTTTCCTGTCAGCCTGGAGCTCCCTATTAATGGCAGGATGGGGACTTCCTAACTCTACAAGCTCTAAGTTCTGTCTGATGTCTTCTCACTACCCAATAGTGAAGGAACAGATGTGTGCCACCCATGCCCAGGTGAAGGCTCTCCATTTTCCTCACTCTGTGCCCTGGTAGGAGAATCAGCTGAATTCTTGCTGCTTTGGGTAATCTGAGGCTTTGGGGTCAGGAGCTGGGAGGTGCACATTGAACACAGCAGAACAAGAGGAAGGCCTACACCTGTGTGGGACGTAGCATTTGGGCCATTCTGCAAGAATGTATGTGCACATCTGTGTTGCTCTCTGTTTCTCTGATACCAGCACTAGAAGGGTTAAGACGTCCTAGCCCAGGGGATGGAGAAGTTGTCTGCACAGGAAGCTTCTCTCGGAGTCCCAAAGGCCTGGGGGAGGGGGAAGGGGAGCGATTTTCTCGTCTCTTTCCCAGGCTCCTCAGCCTCTCTGGGGACCCAGCTACATGCCGGAGAGGTGGCCCTTGACCCGTCCCCCTCCAGAGGCCCTCCCTAGCCCGAGGAAAGTCTGATCCCGCACAGGGCGCTGGGGCACTGGGAGGGTGGGATCCCTCCCAACTTCCTCACCTTGTTTTTTCCCACCATCTCACTTATTCCTTATTAGTGCCTACCCCACTCCTGTCCCAAATGCACCATATTCAGACCCTGAACTTCTTCCCCCACCCCAGTTCCAGGCCCTCAGTTCTCTCTTCCAGCCCCCGCATTTGTAATCTTCTAAAAATAAAAGCCTGTGATTCAAGTAGGCAACTCCGGAAATATACAATCCAGCCCAGGCATCCGCTGGGTGGGGGACAAGGAAGGGCCCACATACAGAGAAATACCCAGACCCAGTTCACCCCGCCCAGGTAAACACAGGAACACAGTTCCTGAGGAGAAATGTGGCAGAGGGAGGAGAATACTGCCAGGTGGGGCTCTTGAACTAAGGTCCCTAGCAAAAGAGCCTGGGGTCTCCTCGTGGCCTCCTGTCTGTCATCATAAGCCATTGCTCCCTCCTACTTTCTCAGCAATGGCTCAGAGAAGTGGGGGCTGCTTCCCCCAGCCACCAGCCCTCACCGTCTAGAGTCTGTACAAAATCCTTAGAAATCCAGGCAGCTTTGGGCCCTATCCCCTTGGAGGGCGTCCTGTTCCCAGGGAGGTGGAACTTCCTGAAGTGGAGTGTACCACTTCAGGCACAGCTGTTCAGAGGCATATATTCCCCATCCCCATTGCCTCCTTCCACACCCTGGCCAGGCCTGAGGGCAAAGGGAGTCCAGGAGCTGTATCATCTAAGATTCCCCATGTATTTCCACAAAAAGGGAGGCTCTCCAGTGGTCTGAAGGGACTCCAGCCCTGACCTGGGCCACATCCTCAGAGTGACAGAAGAACTGGGATCAAATCACACTGAACTTTGGAGACAATCATTCCCATACTGGGCCATATGGACTTCCTGGCTGGAATTTGTGTAACTACTCATAGTACATTTGGGGACCTCATGAACTATAGTAATAATTAATTAGAAGAATTATGGCTAACATTTTTCAAGCACTTACTATGCGCCAGACCTGGGCTAAGTACTACACATGCATCATTCTCACTTGGTCCTGTCAGGAACTTACTTTTATCATCCCTAACTTCTGGGTAAGGAAACTGAGGCCCGGATCACTCACAGAGCTGGCCCTAGGTCACACCAGTAAATGGCAAAGCTGAGACTTGAACTCAGGTCTGCTTGACTCCACAGCCTTTTCCCCTTAACCTCTGTGCCTGTGCCAGGGCGTGACAATGTGGAACCCTGCAGAGGGACATCTGAAAAGCAACTATTGTCTCAGGCTCAGGTGGGCACCACTCATGTGCTGGAGATAGAAGCCTACTGGGAAGCTGAGGTTTCTTTCTGTGCCACGTGGAAGAGTCAGCGGGCATGACACATGGGGTCAGACGATCCCTGGCTCCTTCCATACCCCACTGCACAGCCTCAGGAAGGCAGCAGCGGCCAGCTGCAGGGTCTCTGGGAAGTTGCCCCGTCAGCCTCATCCCTAGCTCCTCATCCCCAGCTGGCTGGCATCCTGACTGCCGGCCTACAGGCCTGACTGGCCCTTGCCAACCCCAGCCATGCAGCCTTCCAGACAGCAGAAATCCCATTTTCTTCCATTTCCTTCTTGGGGAGGAGGGAAGGGGTGCTGGGCAGGGCAGGCAGCCTGGACAGGGCCCCACCCACAGCATTGTCAAGGAGACAAAGAACTGACCAGAACCTGCCCCTCTTGTCAGCATCTTTGGGTCTCTTCTGAGCCTTTGTCAGCCCAGCACTTCTGCTGTTCCCCCACATCTGGCTTTTGCATCCTGGGGAAGAATCAGCTCCTCCTCTTAGGCCCACGGGAGCTGTCCAGCTCTTCCTATACATGAGCAATCCCTGCTCAAAAGCAGACATTTTGGATTACTGCCTTTTTTGGTTTAGACAAAATTTATCACATGCAATTAGGTGGTGTGCCTGGAGGATCCCACCATTAAAGTATGTGTATATATGTTGAGTGTAGTAGGGATCACTCAAGGGACCTCTTAGACATGTTGCCCATGATAATAATAATGCTAACATTACTGGCTACCATTTATTATCAACCACAAGCCTGACACTGTGCCAAGCCCTTTACATGCATTTTTTTTTTTTTTTTTTTTTTGAGACGGAGTCTCACTCTGTTGCCCAGGCTGGAGTGCAATGGCATCATCTTGGCTCACTGCAACCTCTGCCTCCCAGGTTCAATTGATTCTCCTGCCTCAGCCTCCCAAGGAGCTGGGATTACAGGCATGCACCACCACGCCTGGCTAATTTTTTTTTTTTTTGGTAATTTTTGTATTTTTAGTAGAGATGGGGTTTCGCCATGTTGGCCAGACCAGTCTTGAACTCCTGACCTCAGGTGATCCACCCACCTCAGCCTCCCAAAGTGCTGGGATTACAGGTGTGAGCCACCGTGCCCGACCTACATGCATTCTTATTTAATACTCAACAACCTTATGAGTTAGGTGCTGCTTGTCTTCACTTCACAGAGGAGAAAACTGAGACCAAAGTCTCAGTAAGTAGATGAGCCAGGATTTGAACCCAGACCTGTAGCACATAGGGCTTTCTCTTTTCCCTCTCTTCCTTCCTTCCTTCCTTCCTTCCTTCCTTCCTTCCTTCCTTCCTTCCTTCCTTCCTTCCTTCCTTCCTTCCTCCCTTCCTCCCTCTCTCCCTCCTTCCCTCCTCCTTCTTCTTATTTTTCTTTTTCTTTCTTTCTTCTCTCTTTCTTTCTTTCTTTTTTCTTTTTTTCTTTCTCTCTTTTTTTCCTTTCTTTCTTCCTTTTTTTTTTTTTTTGAGACAGGGTCTTGTTCTGTTGCTCAGGCTGGAGTGCAGTGGCACCACCATGACTCACTGTAACCTTGACCCTCTCCCAGGCTCAAGAGATCTTCCTGCCTCAGGCTCCCAAATAGTTGGGACCACAGGCATGCACCACCACACCCAGCTAATTTTTAAAATTTTTGTAGCAAGACAGAGTTTTGCTATGTTGCCCAGGCTGATCTTGAACTCCTGGACTCAAGCAGTCCTCCTGCCTCAGCCTCCAAAGGTGCTAGGATTACAGGTGTGAGCCACCATGCATGGCCACATGGGCTTTCTTGTGGTCATTCTGCTCTTGGCTGGTTGGCCCTTGTGCATACCCTACTAGTGCACATGCCCCTCTGATAAAGTTGGTAGCATTTCCTGAAACTCTAAAACTGCTCCAGGCAGTTTTGACGAGATAAGACATGTCCTGCAACCTGGGTTGGGCTTTGCTTTAAGTCTCTAATTGGCTGCTAGCCAGCACCCACCTGACTTTACCAGACTCTTCTGATCAATAACTAGTGGATGCTTTTACACTCGTGAAGCATGGTTAAGTCCATCTCATTATGGCAACTCCTGATAGTTTCCCCCACCAAAGAATCCCTTCACCTCTTTCATGTTTGTCAGTTGAGCTACTAATTTATATGCTCCCTTTGTCCTTTGCTTTTAGGTCCTCCCTGATCCTCCCTCCCACTGTGACCTTGGGGGTCCAGGATAAATTCCATTAAAATTCCTGCTCCCTGTTCTTACCAGGATGGCCTTGATACATAAATTTAACTCTAGCCCCACTGTCTGTCTATCCTGTTATCTCTTTCTTAATATTTCTTTGGTCTTATTCCTCCTGCTCCTCCTCTTACTGTCTCTGGTGTCTTGATCACTGCCTCCCTCCTCTGAGCCAATGCCACGGAACCGCCCAACATGTGTAAGTGTGACTGCCTGGAAAATGTAACCCTCAAAGAGCCTGAAGTTGAGTGACAGTAAACAGAACCTTGGAGACCCAGACATCATCTAGGGTTTACATGGACTCAGCGGCAGAGACTTGGAAACAAGGCAAGATGAGAGAGAGGGAGGGATGGGGATGATCAAAAGAATGAGCTGGAGGGAAAAGTGGGAACTAGGGAGAAGTAATATTGATTCAACCAGGCCACAGAATCCTTGCTGTCAATGAGATAAGGGCCTTCGGAGATCAGCTAGTCCAGGAGTGGCAACGATGTTTCATGTCATGAGCTAATGTTGAATGATGAGTAGCAGCTGCCTGGAATGCATCCTGAAAAGAGAGTGCCGTAGTTGATTAGCAATGTCTGCCATGGGCATTGGATGAGAAATGGTGGCACATGTGCTAGGATTTACCTCCTTGATCTAGTTTCAACCTCTTTATTGTAGCACAACCCAGGAGTCTGCAGGGAAGGGACTTGTCCAAGGTTTTCACAGCGAGTTGCAGGCAGATCTCAAAGCTTTTGCGATCTCCTGAAACCCAGGTGGAATTTGCAAAACTAGATATCGACAAGGGACTCAGGGAGAGTGGTGAGTTTCAGAAGCCCTGAGTGCGGGATAACTAGAAAAGGAGCTTCCACTCTGGAGCTGTGGAGAAGAATGTGGATGCATTGCAGACCAGACACGGGTGAGTGCTTGATTCTCATGGAGTCATCAGTTATCTGGATCTGCCCAGCACCCTGGATACCTTTTTCACCTTTTTCCTCCCAGGGAGAAAAAGGAAACCCCTTAGAGCAGAGGCTTTGGCTCCCTCTAGACAAAGGGTAGAGAACTCAGTGAGGAAGAGAAGAGGAGGGAAAAATGGGCCTGGGCTGCGATGGCACCCTTAGGGGCAGAGCCACTGACTATGAGGCAGTGGAAAGGGCCCTGAAAGAAGGTGGCAGTTAGGAGGAGCTGAAAGCCAGGCAGGAGGCACCTGTGTGTTGGTGTGTGGGCCAGAGAAGAAGAAAGAACCTCCAGGTGACAAGAGCTGCAGAATGGGGATAATGATACCCTGACAAAGCAGCAGAGCTTGGAGCCCAGCCCAGCCAGGGGTCTGGAACAGCTAAGCCGCGATGCACCACTCACAGGTGGAGGATGTGGGCCAGTGGGTGGGATGGAGGTGGGGGCTGAGGTGGCCCAGGATCTGTGCAGCCTTGGAGGTTTGCTCCAGAGCTTTTGTCTCTGTTGTTCTTCCCTTCTCTTTCTTTCCCATCCCATCTCTTACTTTCTCTTTTCTCCCTCCCTCACCCCTCTGTACCACAGAGTCTCCACTGGGAGTTGAAATAGGGGAATAGTGAATAGTGAGAGTGGTGGTGACAGAAAGATCTAGAAGCTGCTTTAATTCAGATCATCTGCCTAAGGCTATGAAAAGAAACTAGGCTGCAAGTGTCCCAGCAGCAGAGAATCAGATCTGGATACCACACCCAATTTTTCACAAGACCTAACTGAGATCTAGAAGGTGAAGACCTCCCCATTGTCAGTGTCACGTCAGTCAAGTCTCCCATCTTCCTTCCCTGTCTCTGTGACCTAACCTGATCTTACCCCAGGATCCCAGGGTGGGCATGTAACTGGACCTGGTCAATCTGTGCCCTCCATCTCCAGGACATGGTGACTCATTAAAAGTTAATCTGGCTGGGCGCTGTGGCCCACCCCTGTAATTCCAGCACTTTGGGAGGCTGAGGCGGGCAGATCATGAGGTCAGGAGTTCAAGACCAGCCTAACCAACATAGTGAAACCCCGTCTCTACTAAAAATAGAAAAATTAGCTGGGCGTGGTGGCGGGCTCCTGTAATCCCAGCTACTAGGGAGGCTGAGGCAGGAGAATTGCTTGAACCCAGGAGGTGGAGGTTGTGGTGAGCCGAGACTGCGCCACTGCACTCCAGCCTGGGCGACAGAGTGAGACTCCTCAAAAAAAAAAAAGAAAAGAAAGAAAAAAAAAGTTGATCCAATAACATTAGCAGCAGATCTTTTGCTGAACTATTGAAAGATGAGTGGGTTCTTTCTGTTGGGTTTGCCATACTGGTCAGTGTAAGACTAGAGCTTCTTTTTTTTTTTTTTTTGAGGCAGAGTCTTGCTCTGTCACTCAGGCTGTAGTGCAGTGGTGCCATCTCGGCTCACTGCAGCCTCTGCCTCCTGGGTTCAAGCGATTCTCCTGCCTCAGCCTCCCAAGTAGCTGGGACTACAGGTGCCCACCACCACGCCCGGCTAATTTTGTGTGTTTTTAGTAGAGACCGGGGTCTCACCATGTTAGCCAGGATGGTCTCAATCTCCTGACCTTGTGATCCGCCCGCCTCAGCCTCCCAAAGTGCTGGGATTACAGGCATGAGCCACCACACCCAGCCTAGAGCTTCTTAAACTGCTTGGAAAGTGGCTATCAGAGAGTAAAGCTAACACAATGAAGAGAGACCCAAAAGCTGGAGTGAGGCAGATGCCAGGTGACAATGTCTGAGCGCCTGGATTCAGCTATGCCTGAAGTCTATTCCTGTGCTTTTCAGTTATGTGACCAAAAAAGCTTAAGCCAGTTTGAGTTGTATTTCTGTCATTTGCATCTAAGAGACTCTAAGTCCACTTAGAGAAACAGAGGGAGAGAGGCCGGGTGCAGTGGCTGATACCTGTAATCCCAGCACTTTGGGAGGCCGAGGTGGGTGGATCACCTGAGGTCAGGAGTTCAAGACCAGGCTGGCCAATATAGTGAAGCCCCATCTCTACTTTAAAAATACAAAAAAAGTCGGGCGCGGTGGCTCAAGCCTGTAATCCTAGCACTTTGGGAGGCTGAGACGGGCGGATCACGAGGTCAGGAGATCGAGACCATCCTGGCTAACACGGTGAAACCCCGTCTCTACTTAAAATACAAAAAAATTGGCCGGGCGAGGTGGCGGCGCCTGTAGTCCCAGCTACTCGGGAGGCTGAGGCAGGAGAATGGCGTGAACCCGGGAGGCGGAGCTTGCAGTGAGCGGAGATCGCGCCACTGTACTCCAGCCTGGGTGACAGAGCGAGACTCCGTCTCAAAAAAAAAAAAAAATTAGCCGAGCGTGGTGGCACATGCCTGTAGTACCAGCTACTCAGGAGGACAAGGCAGGAGAATTGCTTGAAACCAGGAGGCGGAGGTTGCAGTAAGCCGATAATCGTGCCACTGCACTCCAGCCAGGGCAATAGAGTGAGACTCTGTCTCAAAAAAAAAAAAAAAAAAAAAAAGGGAGAGAGAGAAATGGAGGGAGAGAAAGAAAACCCAGAGAGAGACACAACTACAGGGATGAGGACTGAGTCTGATGGGAAAGCAGGTGTGCATGGGGGTGGGGTGGTCATTTAGGATCACTGAACTGACATTCCACAGTGGAGTAGGGATAGCAGAACTTATGGGAAAGAACACACAGCCAAAGATGATTTTCCAGATGGGCCAATCTGAGGTTTCATGAAAGTTTTTTTGCGGCTACATAGGCTGTCTGTCTGTGTAATGACAGTAGTCCATCTGAGCTTCCAGTCTGCACAGGGCGTAGGTCTACTTGGGGTGGGGAGGAAGACAAGGTCATTGGAGTTTATCTGAACAGTCAGCAATCAGTTGCAACCAGTGTCTCTACTAACAACTCATCATGTAATCCTTGCTCCAAGACCAATCTTTATCTGTCTATCTATCTATCTATAGACAGGGTCTCGCACCGTCACCCAGGCTGGAGTGCAGTAGTGCGATCATGGTTCACTGAAGCCTCAAACTCCTGGATTCAAGCAATTCTTCCACTTCAGCCTCCACAGTAGCTGGGACTACAGTTGCCTGCCACCATGGCTTGCTAATTTCTTTCTTTTTTATTTTTTATTATTTATTTATTTTTTGAGATGGAGTCTGACTTTCTCACCCAGGCTGGATGCAGTGGCACCATCTCAGCTCACTGCAACCTCCGCCTCCTGGGTTCAAGCAATTATTCTGCCTCAACCTTCCAAGTAGCTGGGATTACAGGTGCACGCCACCATGCCCTACTAATTTTTGTATTTTTAGTAGAGATGGGGTTTCACCATGTTGGCCAGGCTGGTTTGGAACTCCTGACCTCAAGTGATCTGCCGGCCTTGGCCTCCCAAAGTGCTGGGATTACAGGCGTGAGTCACCACGCCCGGCCACCTCCGGCTACTTTTTGTACTTTTAGTTGAGACAGGGTTTTGCTGTGTTGGCCAGGCTGGTCTCGAACTACTGGCCTCAAGTGATCCACCCACCTTGGCCTCCCAGAGTGCTGGGATTATAGGTATGAGGCACCACACCCGGCCAATTTCTTTGTTAATTGTAGAGACGAGGTCTCCCTATGTTGCCCAGGCTGTTCTTGAACTCCTGGGTTCCAGCAATCCTCCTGGCTCAGCCTCCCGAGTAGCTGGGATTACAGGCATGTGCCACCATGCCCTGCTAATTTTGTGTTTTTAGTAGAGATGGGGTTTCTCCATGTTGGCCAGGATGGTCTCAAACTGCTGACCTCAGGCGATCCATCTGCCTCAGCCTCCCAAACTGTTGGGATTACAGGCATGAGCCACTGCACCCGGCGCTCCTCCTTTTTTACAGCTACATAGTCATTCAGTTTATTTATCCAGTCCCTTACTGATGGACATTTGGTTTGTTTCTGATATTTTGCTTTGCAAACAAGAATATCTAATACACTTTGTGCACATGTATGAGTGTTTCTTGAGGATTTATTCCTAGAAGAGAGATTGCTGGCTCAAAATATGTATGAATTTTTCATTTTGAAAAATACTGCCAAGTTGGAGTGGAGAACTTTTTTCTGTGAAGGAGTCCTCCATCCCTAGGGCTGAACCAGTGGTGAAAGTCACCCCAGGTAGAAAGAGCATAGCCTTTCCATTCAGATGTATTTGGGTTCAAATCCCAGTTCTGCCACCTCTTTCCTGTGTGACCTTGGTTAAGTCACTTAACCTCTCTGATTTTCTGTTTCCTTAACAGCCCAGTGGAGATTGTAACAGCTGCCTCACAAAGCTGTTGCAAGGATCCTATGGCATCTTGTAGGTCAAGCCTCTAGCATGGGCCTGGTATGCAGTAGGCTCTTGGCCCATGTTGGTTTCCTTTCCCTGACTGAACCATTTTCTGCATCCATCATGGAAGACAAGCTCTGGGGAGTGGCTGGGGAAGGTGATTTATTAATGAATGTCACACAGAAGTCAGGACTCCACGGTAGCCCCTTCTAAAGCCCACCTCTAAAGGCAACTCTTAGAGTTAAGGACCATTTCAAGTAAAGTTGTAAGGATCTGCTTTTGAGGAAACAGCGTAGGGTACCGACGGAGATCAGACCTCACTGGAGGACCTCTTCCTAAATGATCCCTTCACCGCAGACACTGCCCTCCATGCCTCAGTCTCTGCAGAGGAGGAGGAAGAGAATCCTCAAGAAGAGGAGAGTGGCTGGCTTTTACACAGGGAGTGGCTAGACTTGTCTCTTCACAGAGAATAGAACCAGAAAACAGACATCGGACAGACTGAGGTTGGGCAGCACGGTGGGATTTCTGTCTTGGCACACAGCATGAGTGTGAGGGGAGCGGCAGGGTGCCCCACCGGAGGTCCCCACCCAGGATGGCCTATCCATCTCCCTGTCTTGGTTCAGGGGGAGAGGTCTGGAAATCCTTTGGAGGTAGTGGCCAGATTGTATCCAGCCAGACCCTCAGCAATGCCAAAAGCCTCTTAGCTGCAGGTCACTGTGCTCCACTGTCTCTAGGCCACTGCCCCACCTTCAGGGCTTCAGTTTCTTTCTTTTGGAAACTATATGGGGCATGAGAATCCCAGACTGGGCTGCCATTCCTGGAAAAGGATGTGTGTGTGAGGCTAGCAGCTGCTGTGATGGAGCCTGAGGTGGTGATATTGGCAAAAAAAGGCGGAGCTGAGCAGCATGGTGACAGCAGTGGTGACAAGGCCTCCAGTACACGTAGCCATGATGAGTGACACTCGGTAGGGTAGGCTGTGGCGCCTCTATCCAGAGTCTAAATGCTTGTTTTCAGTTCCATCTCCATATATTACATGCTGTGTGGCCTGGGGTCAGTAGCTTGCCCTTTCTGACCTCGGTTTCATCGTCAGTAAAATGAAGATGCTAATACCGCCTGTCCTGTCTTCCTCAGTGTCTCCAACCAGCAGTGCCTTGAACATGCCATGAGGCAAGAGTGAATTCAGGTGGAGGTACTTTGCTAAAAGCAGCCCAGGTAGGAGGAGATGACTGAGCAGAACTGGCCGTGTTATCCTCAGAATGATTTCTTACTTCCCCAGGAGACTCCTGTTGCTGTGACGATTTTTCCTGGTTCTCAGTCCCTGGACTCTGGGGTAGCTGAGATCTTCTGGCTGTTGCCTCACATAGCATCTCACAGTGATGTCCTGGCTTCCTGCCCAGGCCCCACTCACCAGTTCTAGTGCTGACCCTGCAGGTCCCAGGTCCCTCCCAGCCGGCCTAGAGGCAGGGCCCAGGCTCGCTGGAAGGAACAACAGGAGACTTGCCTGAAAGCCAAATGTTCTACCCAGCAGGACCTGATTATGGTGGCCAAGGGGCTGGACCTGGGCAGTCTCACCCAAGGCACACTTCTCAGGGGTCAGGAGAGTTTCAGCTCTGTGTTTACACATGATTCTAGGCTGAGGGGGAGAGAAAAAGCAGGGTGCGGGGGGTGGCAGATTAGGCAAGGGAATGTGTCCCGTTAGCTCATAGTGGAAGTGGGCTCTAGAGTGCCTTGCCCATGCCCTCTTCATGCTCTAGAGAGGTGGGCAAAGGACAAAGTATGCGACTACCCAGGAGAACCAGCCTCCAGATGGAGACTGGAGATGAAGGCCACTCAGTCCCCTCCATTGCAAAAAGAATAAAAGAAAGGAGTAGGATTGGCCAGTGCTTGCAAATAAACAGGAGGGGGCAGTATTGGGGCAATGACCTCCATCAGGGAAGGTCAGGAAGGGACCTGTCTTTTACTGAGCACCCAGGAGATGCACCTGCACAATTTCATTCATTCTCACAACCACCTTGTGAGGTAGGCACTATCTCCATGGCTCCATTTGGCAAATGAAAAAGATGAAGGTCTGAGAGGTCAAGTTACACTGCTGGGAAGAGGTTGACCTGGAGTGGAAACCCAGGACTGCCTGTCTGACAGCTGAAGGGGCTTTTCGTTCCTTACCTGCCTTCCCAAGGCTCCAGACCATCCCTCCTGCACCTCCGCCTCTCCCAGGCCATGCATCTATGTCCCCAGCCCCCTCCAACAGCTCCATCTCCCTAGAGCTCCTTGCATCTCCTCATTCACTCCTCACTTTTGCTTCCTCTTTGGAATCCAGCCACAGGCTTTTTTCTTCCATCTGAGGGAGAGAAAATGGTCTCGTTCCCCACCCCCAGGTCTTTCCATCCTCTCATCCATCCAAACCTAAGCATCTCTCTCTCTCCTCCCCTCCCCCTCTCTCTTTTTTTTTCTTTCTGTTTATCCATCACTAGAATCCACCCCTCTTCCCTCTTGCCTGTAGGTTCTGTGGCTATAATCAAATCATAACTTTTATTAAATTTAAGATTACTTTTTAATGGAATCAATTTCTTGTGTGGTGCTTCTCTGCCTGCCCGCGGGCTCTGCCGGCTCTGCGCTCAGCATCCCCACCCGCACAATTGTCTCTGCCGCTGGCGTTTCTGGCTAAGCTGCCTCTGAAGGAGGGGCAGGTCTGCCATCCCTAAACACACACAGAGAAACACAACACGCACACTCCTGCACACACACCAAGATGCACCTTCCTGCAAGGCCCAGACACACAGCCGCCAAGCCCCAGGTGCCCATGCTGAGCAGCGGAGAGTGGGAGAGGGGCAGGGGCAGGAGGAGAGAGCTGCAGAGAGAAAGACTGAGGGTGCAAAACAAACACGGAGCCGAGCAGACATTTCTCAGCCTGTTAATTTCCTACAGTTCTGTTTTCCAGCCTCAGAAACAAGCTGGTTTCTGCCAGTCCACCCCCTTCCCTCTGACTGCATTGTGCAGCTGGTAAGCAGAGAGAAGTTGCAGGGAGGAGGGGGTTTCAGAGGAGAAGCGAAGAGATTCAGGTTTTAATATGATTTATCAAAGTACAGGCAAGATGCAGAGATGCTTCTGAAGCTGTGACCCCCAAAAGAAGCCCAACTGGGAGATTTGCAGGCTGGACCAGTCTAACCCTACAGGTCTGGGTTTCAGGACAAAGGGAACCTGGGGGTGCTGCAGGGAATGCTTTGCAGGTAGGAGAGAAAACAGAAAGAGCGGTTGGAGGGCCACTTTGATGGAGGGAGCAGGGGCTGGGGAGAGGTATTGGGGGGTTCTCAAAATGAGCTCATGGGGGGCCTGTAGATGAGGGTTTGCAGACTCAGCAAAGACTTGGCTGCCTCCTTAAGGCATCGGGATGGCTCTGGGCTCCGCTCCAGCTTTTCTGGGAGGCTCCCTGGACAGTCTTGACAGGAGATCATGGGTGGGCAGGTGGATCTGAGGCCTGAAGGTGGCCCCCCTTGGCCCACTACACTGTCCTTAGCGCACATTGTTAGTAAACTGAGTGTCAGGCGGGAGACCTCATGTTCATCCAGGTACATGTTGCAAAGCTCAGTGAATAAGAGCACAGCCTTTGGAATTAGAGAGATCCACAAATCTAGACTCTGAAGCTTTCTAACTGTGTGACCTTGAATAAGTGACCTAACTTCTCTGAGCCTGTTTCCTACTCTGAAATAAGGATTCAGTAAAGTGATGCATGAACATATAGCGTAAAGCCTGACAGAGTAAGAGTTCAAGTGGATTACTAATGTTTGTATTATATCTTCTAAGCACTAACCAAATGCACACACCTAGCCCATGATCCCCTGTACCTAGGTTGATGGGGACCAGACAGGCCTCCATTGTTGGATGAAATTCAGGCTGGGACCAGAGACCATGATGTGAGTGACAGTTCCCAGGATTGGAATTCAGGACACAGCAGGGCTCTTCTCCCTCCTTCAGATGGAAGAGTGGCTGAGGCTTGTCAGGAGAAGAGGTGAGGGACTGATGAAGTTCCCAGGGTACTGAAGGCCAAACTCCCTTCCTCACCCCTGATTTTCAGGGAGCCATGAACCTGAAGCTGGGTTTCCTCTAGGGCAGAATAAAGGGAAAACATCCTGTGGCCAATTCCTGCCCTGCAGCCTCTGATAGCCTCCTGTTGGTTTGGGGGACTTTACAGGGCTCTGACATCGTTAGACATGGCCTAGAGAAGGGGGTCTATAAAGATTTAATTTGGCACAGGGCATGAGTGCCCTTTCTATCCCTCTTGTCCTTCAACCCTAGGTGGTAGGAAAAAACTCAAGAATGCAAACAAGGGGCAGAACTGGAAAAGGCTGGTTCTGGTAGTGAAACCCCTCATGTACCCAAACTTGGGAGCAGATGCCAACATGGCTACAGTCACAGTACAACCAGGATCGGCGGCTCGGCCCCATCAGGCTGTACTTTGGAGCCCAGCAGCTTCCTTGGAGAGAGGGACAGCTGGAGCCTTCTCTCCCAGGCAAGAACTCACCTCTCATCTTTCTATTACCCCTAAAAGGAGGCTGTTTCAACGGGCTCAGCAACTCCCTCGGTTTGACCCCTGACACAAGCATGCCTGCTGAATCTACACCTGGACCTATAGACTTGTAGAGTCTGGGTCTGGATGTTCCCACAGGACCATTATCAGTCATGCATACAGAGCTTTGCTGCCCAAAGGGACTTTCTGAGGGCTGAGTATTATTTACTTCAACTCCCCTTTGACAAGGCACCCGAGGCCCAGATGGGGAAAGTTACACAGGACTGTGATGGAACCTGATCAAGATCTCCTGAATCTTCCCAGTGCTGCTTGCTGTGCTTTGTGGCCCTTCCTCTGGCTGTAACTGTAACCCCACCTATACCTTAGGTTGCACATGCTCACACAGCACTTACCATGGGCCAGGCACTTGCTCTGTGTTCCCAGCCACCCTCCGAGGCAGGTACTATTATGATTTCCATTTTGCAGCTGGGGAGGCTGAGGCTCAGAGAGATTAAATACTTCCCTAAGCTAGTATGCGGTCAAGCTAGAATTTGAAACCAGAATGTCCTGCCCCAGAATCTAGACTCCTAACCGCTGTGCTGTGCTAATGCTCTTCTCTGGAAGCTTCACCTGTACCTGGACACATTTACCTTCACTTTCCTCTTCTTCTGTCCTTAGCTTTCACCACCACCTTCACAATTTCTCATTTCAGGCTAAGCCAGATAATCAGCCCAGACACAAGGGCAGGCGCAGCACTGCCAGCAAAATCCCTTTTCCTTTTATCTTCTTCATCACCATCTTAGCCTTATCACGTTCACTATCATGATCAACATCACCATTTATAAAGTCTCTAATTGCAAATGACTGTGTACCTATAGACCAATGCAGATCTAACCCCTGCCTTGGGATGGGAGGATGGGGCTTACAGTAAAGCCAAACAGCAGTTTAAGCCACATATACTCCCTCCCTTTGTAAATAAAGGTATAAAACCAGAATGTGGAAGGCAGTCTCCTTCTTAGAGACTTTTCTGCAATAAGATGGAGGTGGTGAAGGAGAAGTTTCAAACGGCCAAAGAGTGCCTGCTGAGGGAAATTAATCAATGGCCAAGAAGATTGCTTGTCATCTTTCAATATCTATAAGAAATAACGAGCCTCCAGAGAGGGGGCTAGAGCTCCAAGGAAACAGAAGATCAGTGGGTACTCTGCCCAACTCATGCCTCTAAGGAGCTGCAGGAGAAAGATGGAGCCATAGGTAGCTTCTACCCCTTTGGGTGGTGGCTGACACCCATCTCCCCAGCCACAGTATCTCTCACAGCCCCTGGAAGCCAGCAGCAAGCAACACTGCCCAGGAGTTTTAAAACTGATTCTTCCCTTGCGCCCAAATCCCACCCACCTCCCAACCCAATGAGCTTGCTTGTTGGCTGTCCATGAATGTTGGCTGCCAGAGGTGCCATCATCCGGCACAGGATCTACAGGAAAGAGGGCAATGGCTTCCCGGACCAGAGTCTCCACCCAGAATTCCAGCCAAGGCCCCAGAGCTCCCAGGACCTGGAGAATTTTTTCCCCCTGGTTGTACTTGGAATTGGCTGGTTTTCTGGGCACCAGGCCCAGCTCAGTTTAATTTTTGTTTATTTTTATGTACAGATTCTCTTCTGTTTGGGGATGAGCTTTGTGTAAATTATTATTATTTATATGATAAAGAATAAATCACACCAAATAAAAAAACCCACAATCTCTTTTTCTCAATAGAATTACTGAATTAGGGGCTGAAAGGAACAGCCGACGTGCTGGGGTTTGGTTCAGTCAGGCTTTGGACACGGATTCTCGCAAAACATCTTAGTAAATGGGCTCCGTTATCCTGGATTTGATGCTACCCACAGTCAGCAGAGGCATAAGGGACCTCCTAGAAAGATGGCAGCGGTTCAGGCCTAAGGGTGGCTTCCTGGTCCTCCAGACATCCCATCCCTGGAGAGATGAGTCGGGCATTTTGAAGTGATTCACTAACTCAGAATGGGGAAAAAAAGGGAAAACAGAGGAGTTGGGGATTCTTGCCAGAACATGATCAAATGCCCTGAATTGGGGTGGGGGTAGGGTTCATAGGAGTTACTTGAATAGTGGCATTATTACATCAGGGAAAAATGAGCCAATCATTTCTTTGCCTATTCATTAAATTTGCATGCCAAGACTCTATTGGTTGGAATGAAATGAGTCAGGAGGCAGGGATGCAGATGGGCAGAGGACCAGCTGAGCCTGGAAAGTGTCCCCAAGTGGCCCCCATCCCAGCCAGGGTAAGGAGAAGACAAATTCACCAAAAATAGTGCACCCTCAACAGAACTTGGATAAAGTTCTGTTTGGGAACTAGATAAAGACACACCCAGGGCAAGGAATCCATCCTGGGGCTAATATCCTAAAGACCAGATGGAGGAAGAAGTCAGCAATAGTTGTTTTTTGCTTGTTTGTTTTTGTTATTTTTGTTGTTGTTTTAAATCTCCTAGGACCTCAGGCTATCGGAGATCCATACCCGTCCTGCTACCAGAGAGTTTTAAAAAACATCTAGGCTGGGCGAGGTGGCTCACACCTGTAATCCCAGCACTTTGGGAGGCCGAGGTGGACAGATCATTTGAGGTCAAGAGTTGGAGACAAGCCTGGCCAACATGGTGAAACCCTGTCTCTATTAAAAATACAAAAAATGAGCTGGGCATGGTGGGATGTGCCTGTAATCCCAGCTACTCAGGAGGCTGAAGCAGGAGAATCGTTTGAACCCGGGAGGTGGAGGTTGCAGTGAGCTGAGATCGTGCCACTGCGCTCTAACCTGGGCCACAGAGCGAAACTCCATCTCAAAAAAAAAAAAAAAAAAAAACACACACACACAAAAACATCTGGCACCATTGCCTATCAGCTTTTTCTCAAACTGTGTCCTCTTCCTAGAATGGACTTCTCCTATCTTCCCACCTAAGTCCTACCTTTGCGTTGAGGCACAGCTATGACCAGCATCATGGTGGGGTCCCAGAGCAGGGACTCTGGTGTCTCCTCTTGAGCTTCAAAAAGTCTACTCTGCCACTTAATAACTGTGGAAAATTTGGGCAAGTCGCTTAATCCTCCCTGAGCCTTAGTCTCCCCATCTATAAATGGGATAATAATAGTGATCACACATACGCAGAGGCTTAGAATGAGGATTTTTTTTTTTTTTTTTTTTTTTTTTTTTTTTTTTTTTTTTTT